>NW_007728802.1:25774-93633 GCF_000696425.1 Galeopterus variegatus | reverse complement strand
CCCCCCCCCCCCCCCGTCACCCACCAAAAATTCATGCATGCGTGCACGCACACACACACACACTTTTTTTTTAAATTTCAAAGCTGCAGAAAAATTATAAGAATAGTTCATTAAGTACCTGTATACCCCTCACCTAGACTCACCAAATAACAGTTTGTTGCAGAAATTGCAGATATTGTGACAATCGGCTCACAAGGATGTTCTCCTACATAACCGCAATCTGATTATCACATTCAGGAAATTTTATAATTGATATAATATTATCTAATATGCAGTCTGTATTCACTTTCTCCAAATGTCCTAATAATATCTCTTATAGGTTTTTTTTTTTTAAATTCTGTCTGTTTTAAAATCTAGGATACAATCAAAGATTGTGCACAAAGAAAAGTTGTTTCATTTATTTAATCTACATCAATTCCCCAGGCTTTTTTAATCCTGACATTGAAATTTCTGAAGAGTCCAGGTCAGCTCTGTAGGATGTTCCTCAATTTGGATTTGCCTGATTGTTTCCTCATATTTATGCTCAGATGAAACACAGTTTGGTAGGAATGCTGCATAGGTGATGTTATGTCTTCATCAGGAGGCACAGAATGTCAGTTTATCCAGTATTATTGACATTAAGTTTGATTGCTTGGTTAAGGTGTCCATCAGATTTTTCCATTGTTAAGGTACCTCTTTCCCTTTATGAATAATATGTACTCTGTGGAATTGTACTTTGAGACTTAGGAACTTCTTTTTGTAGGGACCAGAATATGAACTCCCTCTAAAATATTACGATCTACTGAACACTTGAATGATTAGAATAAAATATGGCTAAGCACCAAAGCATTTGTTTGTAAGCAGTAAGTGGTACTGTTCTGCAGAATTCTGAAAAATAAGGATAAGCATAACCTGTAGTGATCAGAGAAGGTTTTATGGCAAAGCTCGGATTTGCATCAGTCTTGGAAAATAAGATTTACACATATGAGGGCAATAGGAAAATTCTTCTCCAAAATGAGTGTAGCATAATTAAGGGATAATGTGGAAGCTAATCTGACTTGAGTGGAAGAGGATGTATAGGGAAATAGGGGTCAAATTATTGAGAAGTTTGGATAAAAGGAAGAACAGTTGCCACATCATACAGGTAATTAAAGATTCACATTTAGAACTCATGTGAAGAGGACAGGGAGAGAAATTTGGCAGTTATTAGCACAGAGCTCCTTTCCAGTAACCTTCTAACCTTTAAACTTTAATAGGAACAATCAGGAAAAAAATTGTTCCAGTAAGGTATGTAAGAAAAAAATCTTTTAGGGAACTTTTTTTTCTTTTAATAAGCTACATTTTTTTAAATTAAAAGATAATACAACAATCTAAAGACATATTTAATAGTAATAAAATATTTAAAATTCACCATTATTCTGTCACCTTGATGTAACTGTGTTTTCATTTTTGCATATTGCCTTGCCATGTGTGTTTGCACATTTATCTGCTGCTGTTCTCATATCACAGTATATCAAATAGTTTTACCAGTTTGTATAGAGTCTGTCTTGATGCCTCTCTAAAGACATAGAAAAATCTTGATCTAGGTCCTTTTTCATACCTGTACATACAAGTTCAATTATTTAAATTAAAGGTAAATATTTAACTAGTACAGGTAATAATAGGTACATCTCCATCCCCTTTTAACATGGTTCACTTTATGGATTAATTACTACCTTTACTAGCTTCAGAAATAGCATTTATTTCAGTTTCCTAATTTTAAATTATGGTATCATAAAGTTGAGATTTGAGTAATCAAAAGTGTAAAAGATTCACATAGTAGTTTTTAATTCATTTTTTTAAATATATAAACATTTGTTTTGTTTCTGTTTATTCTTGTGAAAGGTCTCCTTGAATATACATGAAAGTACTTGATGGGTGCATAACATTTACACTTGCCAACTCTTGTATACTTTAGTTCCTAACTATAACATAACATCAGCCTGACTTTTGTTTGTTTATTTAGTATTCCTTTATTTTAAAGATGATAACTATTTTTCAGGTATGGAAAAAATCCTTTCTAAACCATAGCTATTGTCTAAATTCTGTTAGTTGAATATAAAAATACTAATGTCTATATTTTTATTCACTGAACTTAGGTAATTAAATAAATACATTAATACCCAAGAAAAGATGCAAATAGGTGATTTTGTTACAGAAGAGAATGCAGTCAACCCCATGATAATGCTAGTGATAATGCTTAGTTAACATATAACTGAGGTCTCACTATATGCCAAGCACTGTGCCCCAAATTTTTTTATATATTACTTCTTTAATTATAAACTTTTAAAATCTCTCTTTTCTCACTACTGCACTTGACTAGTGAACCAAAAAACAAAAAAAAACCTCTTTAACAAGACAATAAGCTTAAGTTGTGTATATTTCCTATGTTTTCTTATATCATTGATTCTCAACTTTTCATATGTTATATCTAGAAATCACTCTATCAAAGAACCTCTTCCATGCTAGAATCAGAAAGTCCACGTTTCCCAAGGAAAACACACATTCACTGCATTGTCTTCCAACTTGAATGCATCCTGTCTGACTTCTGTGTACCCCAAGTTGAGAACCACTATCTCAGAAATTGTTATGATATGATTTGACCTGTGTACTATCTAGCTATTAGCAGATAGGAGAAGTATATTTATTTTAAATGTGTAATTAATTATCCACTTATGTAAGTGTACTTCTGAGATTGCAAATGAATCTAACTATAAATGCTAATACCAGTATGTTGTAAATCTCCAAATAGGTTTGGTAAATATACAGTATGAATGGTGCCACTCCTACCTCCTGTGTCTATGATAAACTCACTGGCTTTTTCTCATGGAGCTCAGCTAGACCTCAGCCTCATTTTCAACACAGTTCCCTAAGCAGCCACCATCGATTGATGGGAATTGGCATATGAAATGAATTTTATTTGCTGTCTGTGTCTTATAAGGCATAACTTTATAAAATAGTTAAATATCCTTAGGGGCTAAAAAAACTTAAACCTAGTATTCTGACATGATAGAGTGAAAATTCTGTATGATGAACCAGCTTGCTTTTGTTGCCTGTATTCTGTCTGATCTCCAAACGAACTGAAGGGATTCCAAAAAGCCAGAGAGGGAGAAATGCACGCATGTAAAAAGAGAATACTCAATTGGAAACCAGTACTGAAGGTTTTAGCACTTCAACTAAATTTTACATGAGAATTCTATCCTAATAAGAGAATTGCAATCTTTTACCTAAGTCGGTTGACTAAGGCTGTTTTTACAAAATGACTAATTAAGGACAAAGAAATTGTAGTGTTGCAGTGTTACAGATATGGTGTAAAGCTAAGCGTGATTACCATATCACTGCTCGCATCCTTATCACTCCCATTATAAAATATTTGTAATCTCATTCCCTTAATTCAGAGAAATTAAGATTCTTACTCTCACAGTGAAAGTGTTGGGCTAAGGAAACTTTGCCATAGCTGTCCTAAGAAGATTTCACTAAGGTAACAGAAACACTTATAGGGTAACAAATTTTCTGATGGAAATGGCAATTCAGTTAAATCACCCAAGAAAATATTATGCCACATGTATTACAATTTTCTATTTTAACTGTGTTCTTAAAATTTTGAATCTGACAAGGTAAAACCATCACTATTTCCATCTGGGCTGTCAATCTTGATTTTACATATTCTAAATATTATTAGAATGTCTAATGTCAGTGTGTACTGATTTAGATTAGATGCCCATGCTTTCTCAAAAGATAGGAGGTAAATAAGCATAATGAGAAATTGTTGAGGACCTTTGGTCAATTATGGGAGAATAATGTATATTCTTAAAATCAAAGTTTAATATAGCATGCAGAACTTTTTTAATTGCTTAGAATTACAGCTTTTATTTGCACATTTCTATTTCCAAATGCCCTTCCTCTCTCTCCTTTACTGATTTTTTTTTCTTTCCTTCCCTCCTTCCCAACAGAAAAGAATTGAGACTATTAACAGAATTTTTTTCTCTCTCTTTCATGTCAGATGCAACTCCAGTAGTACCTTCACGGGCAGCAACTCCAAGATCAATAAGAAATAAGTCTCATGAAGGAATTACAAATTCTGTAATGCCTGAATGTAAGAATCCTTTCAAGTTAATGATTGGATCATCAAATGCCATGGGAAGGCTATATGTACAAGAACTGCCTGGAAGCCAGCAACAAGAACTCCACCCTGTCTACCCCCGGCAGAGATTGGGCAGCAATGAGCATGGACAGAAATCTCCGTTCCGTGGCAGCCATGGAGGCCTGCCTAGCCCAGCATCATCAGGTTCCCAGATTTATGGAGATGGCTCAATCTCTCCAAGGACTGACCCACTTGGAAGTCCTGATGTTTTCACAAGAAATAATCCTGGTTTTCATGGAGCTCCCAATTCTAGTCCTATTCACCTGAATAGGACTCCTCTTTCTCCACCTTCAGTAATGCTACATGGTTCTCCTGTACAGTCATCCTGTGCAATGGCTGGAAGGACTAATATACCTCTTTCCCCAACCTTAACTACAAAGAGTCCAGTAATGAAAAAACCAATGTGTAATTTTTCAACTAATATGGAAATACCACGAGCAATGTTTCACCACAAACCACCCCAAGGCCCACCTCCCCCACCTCCACCTTCTTGTGCTCTTCAGAAAAAGCCATTAACATCTGAGAAAGATCCACTTGGCATTCTTGACCCTATTCCTAGTAAACCAGTGAATCAGAACCCTGTTATCATTAATCCAACCAGTTTCCATTCAAATGTCCACTCTCAGGTACCTGTGATGAATGTAAGCATGCCTCCTGCTGTCGTTCCTTTGCCAAGTAATCTCCCTTTGCCAACCGTAAAACCTGGTCACATGAATCATGGGAGTCATGTGCAAAGAGTTCAGCATTCAGCTTCAACCTCCCTGTCCCCATCTCCAGTGACATCCCCAGTGCACATGATGGGGACTGGAATTGGAAGGATTGAGGCATCCCCCCAAAGATCACGCTCATCTTCCACATCATCAGATCATGGAAATTTCATGATGCCACCTGTGGGACCCCAGGCCACTTGTAGTGGTATTAAGGTTCTACCCAGGTCACCAAGGTCAACAATAGGGTCCCCAAGGCCATCGATGCCATCAAGCCCTTCTACCAAGTCTGATGGACATCATCAGTACAAGGATATCCCTAACCCATTAATTGCTGGAATGGGTAATGTACTAAATACCCCAAGCAGTGCCGCTTTTCCTACTGCATCTGCCGGAAGTGGTTCTGTAAAGAGTCAGCCTGGTTTGCTGGGAATGCCTTTAAATCAGATCTTGAACCAGCACAATGCTGCCTCCTTTCCAGCAAGTAGTTTACTATCAGCAGCAGCCAAAGCACAGCTAGCAAATCAAAACAAACTTGCTGGTAACAACAGTAGCAGCAGTAGCAATTCTGGAGCTGTTGCCTGCAGTGGCAGCACTGAAGGACATAGCACTTTAAACACCATGTTCCCTCCTACTGCCAACATGCTTCTCCCAACAGGGGAAGGGCAAAGTGGTCGAGCAGCACTAAGAGATAAGCTGATGTCTCAGCAAAAAGACTCATTGCGGAAAAGAAAACAGCCATCTACCACAGTGTTGAGTTTGCTCAGACAGTCTCAAATGGATAGTTCTGCAGTTCCTAAACCCGGACCCGACTTGCTAAGGAAGCAGGGTCAGGGTTCATTTCCCATCAGTTCAATGTCTCAGTTACTACAGTCTATGAGTTGTCAAAGCTCTCACTTGAGTAGCAATAGTACCCCGGGTTGTGGGGGCTCAAATACTGCTTTGCCTTGCTCTGCTAACCAGCTGCATTTTACAGATCCCAATATGAACTCCAGTGTTCTTCAGAACTCACTGACACAGAACATACCTTTAAGAGGGGAAGCCGTGCACTGCCACAATGCAAACACTAACTTTGTTCACAGTAACAGTCCCGTCCCCAACCACCATCTTGCAGGTTTAATAAATCAGATTCAGGCTAGCGGGAACTGTGGGATGCTCAGTCAGTCGGGCATGGCTTTAGGAAATTCATTACATCCCAATCCACCTCAGTCAAGAATTTCAACGTCCTCCACTCCAGTGATACCAAACAGCATTGTTAGCAGCTATAATCAAACAAGTTCTGAAGCAGGTATGGTTTTATTAGAAAAAAGTACCCAAAGGTACTAAACTTTTCTACGTTTTTAAAAAATTTGTACCAAAATATTTATTATAAGAAATGATCCTTTCCCCATTTTGAAATTCTCTTCATTTCTTTAGTATTTATAACTTTATTTACAGAGTGCTAGGTATTTGTCTACTGGAAAGAACAACGGCTAAGGAGATTACATGTGTTTCTGTTATTTGTTGTCCATCTGTCATTTTGAATATTGTTTGACTTTCAGTTGGTTGTAAAACCATTGGACTCTTAAACTGCAGAAGAAGCCATAGAAGGCAGGGTACTGGTTCATGAGACATATTCTTGGTCTATGCTAATATAAAAGCCGTTTCCCCTAGCTTTTCTTTGTATTCAGGTAAATGAAGCTCATCTTGGAAAACACAGAGGCAAAAATAAATGGATATTATTTTTCTTGCTGCTGAATAGAAATAGGTGAATGGATAGGAAAAGGTAACCAGAAGTTGTACAAAGTAGAAAGGTGTCTTCTCATGTGTTTATCCTAGTTTGCTATCCTTTATTATTATTTGTTTGAGAAGGGTCAAAAATGGATATTGGCTACCCCCTTTTTAAAAAGGTAATAATTTAAGTTTTCTAATAAAAAAAAAAAGGCTTGAAAACCTGATTTCCAGAATTCTTGATCTTGAAATTGTTTTACAGTTTTCTTATAGAACAAAACCATTATTTTTACCATTAACATTAAAAACCATTATCATTTTAAACCCAAATTTATTGTACCTTTTCATCCACTATTAATGAAGGAGACAAATTTATTTAAAAGTAGACACATTAGAAAAAGACCTATGTTTTGTGCAATAGAGTCCTCAGAAATTGTTATAAAAAAGTTGTACGGAGCACTAAAGAAGTAAATTCATTGAGACATCAGAAAATTTGACCATGAAAATATTAGAAAAAATACTCAAAATCTCACACTAATTATTTGAGATTTGCAGGAAATGACAAGGAGGAAATAAAAAACAATTTAAGAGACATTATTATTCAGATATGAAAACAGTGTGCTTTAAAAACCAGTTTATGACTGGAAATGAGAAAATTGCTGAGGCTTTTAATAATAAGCTATTATTTAGATATGTGTAGACTGTATGAGTACTTTTACCACCATGCTGGAAAAGCTTTATAACCTACATGTCTTTGTTGCTGATAGTAAAAAATCAAATGTTTTCTTTACTGGTGTTGCCACCTAAACCTGCCATCCTTTACATCTTCTGTTACGTGTTGTGTTTTGATGTTAGTATTTAATGAAGAACTGTTCAATGACTGATTATGTTAAAAAGAATGTAAGGTTTAGAACTTATTTGAAATGATTAGTGCCTTCTTAATATTCTTAGTTTAAGAAATTTCATGAAACTTTATTTTTTATGTGTTTAACACAATACTTATCCCATAAGGAGCTTCCAACTTTTCACTGACTCATAATTCTTTTTTAGATAATTCCACGCAAATGAAAATTTAATCTTATGCATTCAGCAGATTAAAGTTATATAAAGTTCATAACTATTTAAAAATATGCCGTTATTTATTGAGCATACCTTCAATTATTTTGATGAGACATTGTTAGTTTCATTGTATTATATAATTTTGATAGCCCTTACCTCAGTTTACTTCATTTCAGGTCTAACGTTATATGTGCAAAGTGTAGGTATTTTATTAGTAATGTATTTCAACTAATCTATAATTGAAAAGACCAACATTTATTTATATTCTTGTTTCTTCTGATCATCAAATTTAGATTTATTTCATATAACCTTGTCATTTATTTTCTTGTTCCATATATCTCTGTAAAACATCTGACCTGGGTTGCTAGTGCTAGAGGTGTCAAAGCTCACATGTTAAAATTTATTAATATAAGAAAAGTATTAGCATACAAATAGATAAAAGAAATAAAAATAGAGGTCTAGTAATAATAAGAATATGACCAATCATGTGTAAGCTAACAGGAGGCATATGCTTTAAAAAAATCTACATTAGTTAAGAATTTTTTAAATATTAAACTTAATAAAATTAAATACTAATTAATGTATGCAGGGCTGATGTACATCTGGTTATGAAAAATGGGTTGATTTACTAATTAATGTAACTCTTTTAATGAGCTAGCCATTGAAATCTCTAATTCCATGTTTCTTTTTCCTATGTAGTGAACTGTATCGACTCAATGTACTGTCATTGTAATTGCCTAGCCTAAATATCTATTTACATTGACATTTATTCATCCCTCAAATAATCATTGAGTGCCCAGGCTGGGCATTCAGAATGGGACAGCAGATGACAGTCAAAGCTACTCCTGTAAGAGTTTTGCTAGGTATTCCTAGTATACCAGTAAGACATTAGAAGAAGAACACATTTTATTCTTAAAATTTTCTTATAACTATCATCAATCACCTATTCTGTGCCAAGTGATTTACCTATATTATTTCTAATTGGTGTAGTTTTCCAAAGTATAATGTATTATTGTCCCCATTTTACAGACGAGCAAACTGAGCCTCAGAGGAATTAAATAACTGTCCATAATCATACATAACTGAATCAAACTTTGAACTCAGGCTCACCTGATTCTAAAATCCATTTTTTTTCCCAGCTGCATAAGTTCTTCATCTGAAATATTTAATGGTAAAAAATAGTTTTCCCTTTCAAAACCTTTAAAAATGTTTAATAGATAGTAAATTAAAGCACATCAGTGAATGTTAGAAGCCTTATTTATAAACTCCTGATGTACTTTTAGACAAAAGTCAGTTATTTTTGCCTTCTCTTTTTCGACTCTGATATTATAGTGTACAATGATTAGCATGTTTGTGTCAATGCTGATGGAATGTCCAAATTATCAAGGTAACTACCCCTTATTTGTGAATCATATTTGGTGACCTTTCTTTTAATGAACTAATGACCTCACTCAGGTAAGAATGGGTTTCCCAGTGAGTGATGTGTCAGTAAACCTTTGAAAGAAGTGACTGCAGATACTAATCATGCCATTCCAAGCATAGTAACATGGTGAGGGTGAAAGAGACCACAGGTAATATGGTCCAACTCCACTCTGTGGGAAGAGAGCCTAGACACAACTCAGGTGACCTCCTGCTTACTCCAGTCCCTTTTTCTACCCTCCTAAGCAGCAGCTCAAAAGTTTTACATTAAGACATTAATTAAAATGAGAAATAACTTGCTCTGAAAATGCTTAATTCGATTGATAATTTATCTTCATAACTTCTTTTAAAATAAGTTTTTCTGTCTTAACCCAGATATTGTCTTTTAGGCCTATGCGTGAATTCTATGGAACACATTTAAAATGTACTACAACTCAAGTATGGGAACTGGAGGCAAAGACAGTAATAAAATCAGATATAAGATATGAAGTACTTAAAAAACATCTCTAAAACTTAAGAATATACAGGGCTTTATGAATTCTATTTCGTGTTTTCAAATTGCATTTCCACTAAAGCTTCTAAATACTTTGTTGTAAAGTATACAGGTTTCTATTAGCTTTTGGAATATCAAATTACAAGTAAAGTTTGATATTTCCATGTAACAGATTTAGAAACTGACCAGTTGGATACTTGGTAACATTCCTCAAGTTATAAAGCAAAGCTCTGGTGGATGTGGCAACCAAACCTCAAAATTCCCAGTTCTCAGGCCAAGCACTCAAACTGCTGAATGCAGGTATGTTCTGGAAATCCATCAATAGAGTACATTTAAAGCAACTTCCACTTTTTAAAGAGACGAATTTCAGCACATAAGTGGTTCCGGCATGTGTCCTGTGGTGTTCTGGTGTAGGGTGGAATCCAAAATCAAGTGCCCTTGACTGGCAAACTTCAAAAGGCCCACACCTCCTTGGACCTCTGACTACTGCACACCTGCTTACCATGTAAAGAAATACGTATGTCAGTAACCCAAGTCCCTACAGAGGACTTAGCCCTGTCAGCATCCACATAGCAACCCATCCCTTCTATGGCCCTGTGGTTTTTCACAATTCTGAAAGAAAAATTTTATGTTATTCTGCTAATGTATTTAATAACAACCCTACCTTCTTCCGATATGATAAAGTCATTAAACACAACATAACTTTTTAACTTTAAAATTCTTTTTATACTCTTTTTTCCTAATCAAAAACTATAATCAATTCTTCTAAACACGTGAAAATATAACCCTCTGAGGGGGCAGAGTATGGGTTTGTGCCAGAAGCAAAAATAATTCAAACATTTATTTGCCTTAACTCTTAAAGATATACATTGACTAACAAAAATATAAATAAACTTACAAATAAATATATGTTCATGAGTATTTCTATATTTTTTTTAAACTCTGCAGAAGAAAGTGTTTTCTTTCAGCACAAAATACATTTGATTAAAACTCAGGACAGCCATTGATATGGTAGGTATATGACAATGAAATAGTGAGACCACAAAAGAACACTTTGGGTAAAAAACTATGAAGTAATGAGTTTGGATTTTTTGTTCTAAGTGTTTGTTTATTCTCATAACATGCCAGTAAAGAACATAAAGGGAATTGTTACCTCCTACATTTTCTAGATGAAGCTACAGGTACAAGAAGATTAAGGGATGAAAATGAGTAACGGTGGGTTGTACTATATGTTAGCCTCCTCGGGATATGGGAAGTTTGTATAGAAATAATCTTTTAATCTTATAAAGTAGACTGTAGAAAGAAGCAGAGGCTCCTTGAAGGTTGTGATCAAATAAATAATAGTTGCTCTTGAAAGTATTTCCACCCAAATTTTTAAATGCCTACATTTTATTCACCATCTGATGCACTAGGCTTTTAGGTTAAAAGTTTCCCTCCTCTCTCTCTTGTTTTTTTTTTTTTTTTTTTGGCCGGTAAGGGGATTGCAACCCTCGGCATGGTGTGGTCTGCACCACGCTCAGCCAGTGAGCGCACCAGCCATCCCCATACAGGATCCGAACCCGCGGCCTCGGCGCTCCCAGCTCCACACTCTCACGAGTGAGCCACTGGGCTAGCCCTCTCTCTTGTTTTTTAACCAAACAACAAAACTATATTAAATCCTGGATTGTGTGATAAAAATTGGTCTCTTCTTTTAGTTAAATTTTTACAAAATGAGCCATTTCTTCTTTGATGTAAGATATTTTTACTACAGACATGTCTTGCTATTTAAGGTCTCTTAATATCAGGGTTCCACCACTTATTTTTCACATGTTCCAGGTTTAATATTTCCTTGTGTACAAAGAAGGATTTAAAATATGTTTGATTTTTAGACATTGAGTCTGTGTAAACAAACGTGATAATTGAACTCAGAGTGGTATGATATGTTTGCTGATTCAATGATCTATTTTTTACCTTTCAAGAAATAAATCATCCCAGTGTGCAAATTGAGAGAATTTTATTCCATTACAATATGTTTAGTTCACTTGTAAAGGCACTAGAAATCCTTCAGTTCTCTAGGAGATGCCTAAGCTATTAATTACTAAAATCAAATGGACGGAAGCATTTAAGCAGTTTGAAAAAGTATCCAGATTCTAGGGAGAGGTGATAACTCTACAGAAATTTGACTCATAAAAAATAAGGCTAAAAATATTTCTGTGGATTTCATTTCCACATGCAAGTAGTTCTAAATAATTCAAATCATAAATAAAGTTCTTATCTTCTAGAAACTTATATCAAACAACATTAAGGCCAGCCAAGCAAAGAGTAAAGTAAAACTTATTTTCTAGTAATTATACTTCTTGAAAATTCAAAGTAAAAACTCACCTTTTTACAGATTAAAAGTGGAACTAGACAACAGAAGTCTGAAGGAGTTACTGAGGTATCCCTGGGGTTGGAACTAGTCCAGGGAAGTTTGGAGTATTTATCCAAGACCTGTCATCACAGGTATTAGTGAAAGTATTCTTCACAGATATCCTAGAGCAGGCCTCCTGAGCTGCATGACTCTACAGGGATGCCTTTTCCACTATAGTCAGATAAATATGCTCCCTGGAACACAACTCCATAGATCAGCCCCTACAGAGAGGGCAACTCAGAGGCCTGATCCTAAAGCAGTGTTTTTCAAATTTTTTTTTATTTCTTCCCACAGTAAGAAATTAACTTGCATTATAGTCCACTAGATTTACATTTTTATTGCATAATAAATAAAAGTTTCATGAAAAAAATACTTATCACATGTGATGCACTCTGATATTTTTGATCCCATGCACTCTTATCCTATCTTATTTCTGTTTCTTTTTTTTTAATGACAGTCATGACCTACTGAAATGATTTTATCACCTGCTAACTCGTGTATAAAACTAATAGAAACAGTTTCCATGAAGTAGTACCTTAGCAATGTTCTCTATATTTCCTTTTCTATTCTGTTTCTTTTGTCAAAAAATACTAGTTGGGGCATAATGAATTGACTTTGCAGCCCACTCATAGGTCTTAATAATGTTTTAGAATATTCATGAGGTAATTCAGCAAATATTTATTGAGTACCCAGTATGTGCTAGGCAACATTTTAGCACTGCAGATAAAGCAGGGTACAATAAAAGGATACAAAGTTAACCATATTAATAACATAGAAACTCAGCTTACTCTGCTCATTACACAAAATGAGACAAAACTCTCGACTGGAATATTGATGAAGCATTTTAACTTATGCACCGTAGTACATGTTCAGAGAATAGAAATCCTACCAAGCAAGAGACATAACCTCTTTTCTGAACATTTGTTTCTTCACAATAAATATTAAGAAAATTGAGATAAAAGAGATACTTCTTTGCAAAAACAAAACTTTGTTACTTGGGTAAACTGGAAAACCTCGAGCATTTTTAAATTAATTACAGCCATTTTCAGAATAATTCTATTGAAGTAAGGAAACAGAACATGATCAGTAGCAAAAAAAGAAAAAAAAATCTCTTTTCTGACTATTACCACCACAAGACAGACCTCTTTGATGCAGGTATAACTAGGCAGATGTCATATTCCAAGATTCAAGGTGCATCTCCGTTGTTCTTTCCTTCGCAGTGGCGAGGCCCTGTCTTGAGTGTAAAGCGTTTCCTCCTTCTGCGATTGCTACCTTCCCCATCTTCTGCTTCTCCTAAGGACTTTGGTTTTGGGTCCCTCCCTCTCTTCCTTGTGCAAAACAAAATAGCCACTAGCTCCTAAGACTTCCTTTCTATTACAAATAAAGGAATGTTAGGAATTTACATCAGAATCCAAAGATAGAGATTGATATATATTTTTGTAAATACACATCACCATGCTTATCTTTAAATTTATTATTATTGTTATCATTAAAAATCAGTTCTTTACTGTGTAGAGGAGAAAATTTCACTGAAATGTGGTATTGAAAGATGAGTTATATTAAACTCACTGGGCCATGATATTTTCTTTTATTTCTGGAAGCATTCACTTTTATTAAAGACTACCATTGACCCTGTTTGCAATGAAAGTACACTCACCAAAGCAAATGAAAAAGGTCAAATGGTGAAGGAATACCTTCCATATGACTCATTTCTTAGGTTCTTGAATTTTATGGGTAAAAATTGTTTGGGCATGTCAATTTAGAAAATGTTTCCCAGCATACAATAGTGTTTATTCAAAATTGGAGATGTAGCTCAAACTGGTATAATGGCATTTTTAAAGCACTTTATTGGTCTATGTGGTATGAGCTTTATGCCCTTTCTTGTACACATACAAAGACATATATAGCAATATAATTAATATTTAAGAGTTGAGCACAATATGAACAATGACTTTTCTTAAAGAGTATTAGTGCACAAGAAGAAAAGTAAATCTAAAGGTAAATTTACATTACCTTTATTTTGAAAAACAATTTTTAAAATGAGGCAGATAAAACATCTCAAGAATTGAATTAATAATATTAGGAAAATATCCTTTTAAAATTCTAAAAAAGCTTACTGATGCTATTTTTGTGTTTGTACACATATATATACACATACATACATATCATAAATTATAAGTGTATGCAGAGTACTGGTTATATCTGAAAATCTACCCCATGGGGCCAGCTACCACTGTCATTTCCTCAGTGGACTAGACAATTTCGGGGTGTCTAGGCATGTGATCTCACACCAAGTTTATTTGGGTAGCTTTCCAGTCCCCTCTACTCTTTAAAAGCAATAAAGAGAATGAGAAAAAGAAAGTATGCTAGTTTATGATGCTGCTGGCTGGTACGAAATAATCATTTTGTCCAATTAAAGGACTTCCTCAACTTTTTAACTAGTTCCAAGTTCCCAGTGCCTTTTGGTATTTAACTGCTAAGTGTTCAGTGAGTAATTTGCTTTTTTAAAAACTTTTAGCAACTGTTCCTTTCATTTGACTAAAAAATCTTGGCTGCAAAAACAAAACACAAACAAAAACAGCTTTAACAAAGCATTTTTACCCACATGCTTCAACAGACTGTAAGGTTTTTATGCAGGACTATGAACTAGGTTTATCAGAGAGTGCCTGTTCAAGATTAAGTGGTTCAGAAATAAGCAATCTCCAATTTCCCTTCAGCTATAAAAATTTATATGAATTCAGGGTCCTCTTTGAATGACTGCAAGTGTTAATGAGCGATTTTAAGAACTCAGAGTACTTTGGGATAAACCTCTCCCTCTGTAAGGTGATTTTAACTTCTTGGAATACCTGGGAGCCTTCTAAAATAGTTATCATCATCCAGCCATCTCCTTTCCAGTGTCCCTTATCTCCTGGCATTGAACCAATACACTGGAGAATCCGTTTTCCCTTTCCACACAAACAGGTGGTATGTCTGTCCCAATGTCCACATACACACCCACACACGCAGCGTCAGATTCTGATTTCCAAAAGTTGAGTGTAAGTTTTATGATCTTAATAGATACATTCAACCAACAAACATTTTTTGAATGCCAACTATGTGTCAGAGACTGTTGTGTCTTGGAAATACAGATGGAAATAAGAAATGTTTCTTGCCTTTGATGGTTTAGAAAGATGATTTCAGGTGTCTTCACTGCTTGTCTCTAAGGCAGTAGGTATGACCATGGGTAGGGGGATTTGGGGGTAGGAAAAAGCAGCATACAATATTTCTAGTCATATTTCTTCATTTTGGGGAAACACAGGAGTTTTCATTACCCTCTATCCACCTTACTATATCCTTGTCTTATTTTATTATTATTATTACTCTGCTTCTACTTAGAAGCCCTTTTTATCTCCTTTTCATCTCTCAAATCCCAGATCCATTGTTACCACTTATGTAGTTTTCCCAGACACCTTTAGTTTTATAATTTTCCCCTTGTTATATGCCTGTTATAGCTCTTAGCATATTGGATTATAGGTATACTAGCTAATTTATGAAAAGAGCCTTAACATTTCCTGGTTCATAATAAGCTGTCAATAAATATGTGTTTAAGAGAGGAAGGAGAAAGAGAGGGAGATTTCTGTTTATCACTTTGCATAACCTCTGAGTTCCTGCAGGAAAGGGCAGGGTTTTTTTTTTTTTCTATTTGTGACACCATTTCTATCCTACTTTCCAGCAGAATATACCTCTTTGTTGAACAGATTTGTTGAAAACTAGAGAAAATAAAAAAATTCTTACCTTTAAGAAGCTGTGGTATTGGGCCGGCCCGGTGGCGCACTGCTACAGTGCGCCACTTGGGAGTGCGGTGGCGCTCCCGCCGAGGGTTCGGATCCCACATACAGACTGGTTCCCGCTCACTGGCTGAGCGAGGTGCGGGCACAGCACCGAGGTTTGCGATCCCGTTGCTGGTCCCAGTCCGGTACGGGCGCGACACTGAGGGTTGCAATCCGTTGCCGGACACGAAAAAAGACAAAAAGGAAAAAAAAAAAAAAAAGAAGAAGCTGTGGTATTCATTACTTTCTTGTTGGTAAGGCAAAAATAAACCCAGAATAACTATACTTTATTGTAATTCCTCAAGAATATTCAGATGGAGAGCTTTTAAAATAATGGTATCCCAAAATGGCTATGTCCTTGAATCATAAATGTGGATACTTCTCTATTGTAAATTAAGGATAATAAAAAATAATAACTTGTAAGGAAACCTTCATCTACAGAGCCTTGCCATGTACATGCTAGAATTTTTTGAAAATGTGCTCTGTCTATGGTTAGAGGAATGGTGATCTCTACATTTAAATATGTCATTATTTAGCAGATAGGAAAATCGCCACAGATAGTGATTACTAGTAAATAAGACATTGCATTAGCTCATTTAAAAATATGGTTTCCAAATGCAAATAATGCATAGTACCTATTTGTGGAAATAGCAGCAAAGATTTAAAAAGCAATGAAATGTTTAATGCATTGATTGTTTTGTAACAAATCTGAATGAATATTTAAAGAATTGTATAACACATGCCTACTTCAGCATTTGGTATGTCTTTTTACCCTTCTCTTTGTGAACATAATCATTATTTCATGATAATATTTTATAAATATTTATGTATTTTTCAAAGAGAGGGGTTTTTTGTTGTTGTTGTTGTTGACTGGTAAGGGGATCACAACCCTCGGCACGGTGTTGTCTGCACCACGCTCAGCCAGTGAGCGCACTGGCCATCCCTATGTAGGATCCGAGCCCGTGGCCTCAGCGCTACCAGTGCCGCCCTCTCCCAAGTGAGCCACGGGGCCGGCCCAAAGAGTGGGGTTTTTAAATCTCCTTCTCTAAAGGAAACACTGAGAGCCTAAAAAAATAAAAATAAAAAAAAAAGGAGGGCAGAACATGATAGCTGGGAAAAATTACAAATCCTTGCTATAGAAATAGTCTGTAAGGTATGTTGAATGTGCTGATTTATACTTATGACTGTTACCACAGCAATTCTACTTTCTAAGAAAAAAATTCAAAGGTAGTAGAGTATCACGTATAAAAAGATGTTCATCCCTGTGTTACATATAATCATGAAAAATCAAAATGTAAGTGCCAAACTTTATCAGAATTGTTCAATAAATATACATCTATATAAGTATATAGATGTATAATATATAGATGTAAATATATAGATGCATAATAAATATACATCCATATACTATGCAGTTAAAAATATGAATACGAAATCTGTATACCAAAAAGGAAAAATTCTTTTATTATTCTAGTAGGTGAAAACAAGAATATAAAATCATGTTGGTACTACTATTACAACTACAGAAACATTTCTGTGTGTTTGGATGAGGCCTCAATAGTAACATGGTCAAATGTAAAGTTTTATAATGGCATAGCACAACAGTAGTGTTTGAATTATTTTAGATTTTCAGTAACACTGATGTTCATTATACTATATACATGTTTAATATTTTAGAATAAAACTAAATATATATACCTATTATAATAAAATATTTGTCAAATGCAGGTATTACATAAAACAATGCATCTCTTTAGGAGAAGACCTTTTACAAAAAAACAACTGTAAATTCCTTTTGGAATAGAATGTTATTCTCAACCTCCCTATCTTACCCCTTGTGCATCTGAATCATCAGGGATGATTTCAAAGAAAACTACTCCCCAGGCTGTACCCCAAGAAATAAGTTTTCAACTGGTCTGCATTAGGACCCAAGTATTGATTTGTTTTTGTTTTTTTCATTTCTCTGGATAATTCTTGTGCAGCATGAGTTGAGAACTACTAATACCATTATAAATAACAATTGAGATTTTATATTTTTAAAATTCCCTGAATTTTTATCTGTAGTGTAAGACTTTCAAGAATAAGAATGCTATTTGGTTGAAGACTGGTCTAATTTAAGGAAGTATAAGTAC
Source organism: Galeopterus variegatus (assembly GCF_000696425.1). Taxonomy (NCBI): domain Eukaryota; kingdom Metazoa; phylum Chordata; class Mammalia; order Dermoptera; family Cynocephalidae; genus Galeopterus; species Galeopterus variegatus. The sequence continues at coordinate 75,753 of NW_007728802.1, read as the reverse complement.
AAAACATTTTTTATACTGCCAAAATGACAGATTCTTAATCATTTTTATTCACTGTTAAAAATAATAATAAAGACTTGGTGAGAGAAATATGCACTGTCATACACTTTATAGGAATATAAATTTAATGTGTATTGATCAACTTCACTGGAGAGTAGTTTGACAATATGTATTCAAAGCTTTTAAAATAGGTAAACCCTTTTAGAAAATAATTGAGCAAACTGCCAAGCATACATTAAGAATGTTTATCATGATGTTGCTTATAATAGTGTCACTTACAATAGTAAAAGCTTGGAAACCATCAAAGTATCCATGACTGTAGATTGATTAAATTATGGTATATCCATACCTAATACTAGTAAAATGGTTCTGTAGCTATATATGAGTTAATATGGAAAGATATTCATAATACATTGATAAATGAAAATATTATGAAATAGCATTATATCATGATTCTGTTTTTGTTTAAAAATATAGATTATATGTGTTTGTATATATATGTCTGTATATGCATATGCATACAGGTGGAAAAAGCCCAGAAAACTGTACACTAAAACATTAATAGTTGTAGTCTCCATAGGTACTTTTTATTTTATGCTTTAGACTTTCATGTGCATTCTAGTTTTGTGGGTTTTTTTTTTTTTCACTAAAGACAAGTACTTGTTTTGTAAATAAAGACCAAAGATTTTTTAAAAATTAAAAAATATATATTTTGAAAAATGAAGTTTTGTTACTTTTACCTATCCAGTTAAATGAACTACAACATAGATTCTCCCATCTTCACCTTGTCCAGCTATGAAAAACAAGCTATTTGATACTTAGCATATTATTGCTAAACATCTTCAGTAAATTTGTTTTTAAAGTAGGTTAAATTGAAATGTATCTTAATGTATTTTTATGGGTAGTCTTGCTTTATATCCATAATTAATAACTGGGTTTTTTTTTTTTTCATTTTAGGCTGTTCAGGACCATCATCCTCCATAGCCATAGCTGGCACCAACCACCCTGCCATAACAAAGACAACATCTGTTCTTCAAGATGGTGTCATAGTCACCACCGCAGCTGGAAACCCACTGCAGAGTCAGCTGCCCATTGGGAGTGATTTTCCTTTTGTTGGCCAGGAGCACGCACTTCATTTTCCATCCAACAGCACTTCAAACAACCATCTTCCACACCCCTTGAACCCCAGCCTCCTCAGTTCTCTACCTATTTCTTTGCCAGTGAATCAACAGCATCTCCTAAACCAGAATCTATTAAATATCCTCCAGCCTTCAGCAGGAGAAGGCAAGTCTGAGATCAACCTCCACCCTTTAGGTTTTCTCAACCCGAATGTAAATGCTGCTTTAGCTTTTCTCTCCGGTGACATGGATGGGCAGGTATTACAGCCTGTTCACTTTCAACTCTTAGCAGCCCTGCTTCAAAATCAAGCCCAAGCAGCTGCCATGCTTCCCCTGCCATCTTTCAATCTGACCATCTCAGATCTTTTGCAGCAGCAAAATACCCCTTTACCCTCATTAACACAGATGACAGCCCCACCAGACCATTTGCCAAGCAATCAGTCAGACAACAGCCGAGCTGAGACCCTCTTAACCAGGCCCTTGGGGAACCCTTTACCAAGCTTTGCAGGCAGTGACACTACTTTTAACCCCCTGTTCCTCCCAGCTGTCACTGGGGCCTCAGGATTAATGGCCTTGAATCCCCAGCTGTTGGGAGGTGTCCTGAACTCGGCATCGGCCAACACCGCTAAGCATCCAGAGGTTTCCATAGCAACCTCCTCCCAGGCAACCACTACCACAACCACTACATCATCAGCAGTGGCAGCACTGACTGTCTCAACACTTGGTGGGACAGCAGTGGTGTCAATGGCAGAAACATTGCTGAATATATCTAATAATGCTGGGAATACACCTGGTCCAGCTAAACTCAACAGTAACTCTGTGGTGCCACAGCTACTTAACCCTCTACTGGGGACAGGTCTGTTTGGTAAGTTAAATTTTTTCACAAATTTTTACAAAAGAAACGTTTTTCTAATTCTATTTTCTCCTTTTTAAAAACTCCATTTTGTCACACTATTTTCAAAAATGTTTTTGTTATGTCACAGCTTGCTTAAGGAACTAAATATAACAACACCCACATACAACCATAGTTATACAAACATGAGAATGATTTTTTCCTTTTCCGTGATTCTAGCAATACTAAATATCATTTTAATCTGCTTACTCTTATCTCCTAATTCTGATGCCACCTAATCCTAACCTACCCTTCATTCTCTTAAGCCAAGTAGAGTTTTACTTTTTAAATAATGAAGCACAGGTACATCTTAAAAATAATTTTTATTTGAATTTTGGTTGGTGTGGCATCACAGGGTTAGTATGAGCAGCTGCACTGTGGACGGAAACAATTTGAGGAAGTATTTTCCAGGTGAACCCTAAATAAACAAAATTAAGTGCTTGTCCAGCAAAACAAGAAACAAGGCATAAAAACACTCAAAGCTAAAGTTTGCCCAAGTTCAAAGAAACAGTCAGCCCCTCTAGATGCTGCTAGATTCCCTCAGACAGTATTTTTTAGAACTTTGTGTTTAAAAACAAAGTCCTTCATATAGTTATCCTCTCACCAAAAAGTTAGAAAATAGTGCCAAGTATATTTAACTGATGGATGTAGGTAACTATAATATAAAATATAGGGATAGTGTCCATGAAGTCTGGAAACATATGCAAATATATATGTTGTCAAAGGCATCTTCAACATATAAACAGTAATAATTTTTTTATTATTTATGTTTCCAGATTTTATAAACGCCTTTATAATATAGCGTAATTAGTTCTATTTGGCATTGAAATCATCATAGTTAAATAATCTAAAAAGCATTACACATTTACATATTGCAAGTTACAGGACAATTTCTATGTCATTGTCCTCAAGATAATTTCAGAGTAATTTTTTAAAAATCTTTAATATAAATTTAATTATTAATTAATTCTACTGATTATATAATATTTATTTGTAATAATTATGACAGTGAATTCTTTTGGATTGTTAGCTTTCTTTACAATTTTAATTTTAGGTGACTAACTTTTTAATCCAAACCACACTGCATATTTCTAAAGCAAATCTCTAATTTTATCTGGTGGTATTTATTGATGATTGTGGCTTGAGAACTAAATTTTGTAAACAGGGCCTGATCAACCGTACTTATTTTAATCATCTGATCAAATACTGATGATTGCTAAAACATTTTTTTTTTCCTTTTTGTCTTTTTTCGTGACCGGCAACGGATCGCAACCCTCAGTGTCGCGCCCGTACCGGACCAGGACCGGCAACGGGATCGCAGCCCTCGGTGTTGCGCCCGCACCTTGCTCAGCCAGTGAGCGGCCAGTCTGTACGTGGGATCCGAACCCTCCGCGGGAGCGCTGCCGCACTCCCAAGTGGCGCACTGTAGCAGTGCGCCACCGGGCCGGCCCCTGATTGCTAAAACATTTTAGGACTAATTTTAACCTTCAATTTTAGGGGCTCTAATAAAATTTGATTCAACAAATCATGTAACACTGAAGCTAATATATAAAGACTGGTTAATGGATAGAGCAAAGACTAAGTAATCTTTCCATGATATAAAATCAAAAAACTAATTATGTAAGATAAAACTAAATAATAAAACTACTCTTTCCTTACCACTTAGTAAGACTTTGAGGAGAAAAAAAGAAAATAATTACCCATGTAACTCTAGCTTTTAGTTTTTTGTTTTAGGAATTCTCAGATACAAAGAGAGGCATAGGACCTCCAAAGAATCACATTGACTTATGTTTTATGTTTTTCAAACTGTAGGTGATATGTCATCAATAAACAATACTTTGAATAACCATCAACTGACTCATCTACAATCGCTGTTAAACAACAATCAGATGTTCCCTTCAAATCAGCAGCAGCAGCAACTTCTCCAGGGGTACCAGAATCTCCAGGCATTCCAAGGACAGTCCACAATTCCTTGCCCAGCTAACAATAACCCCATGGCTTGTCTCTTTCAGAACTTTCAGGTACTCTCCTTCCCTGGGTTGAATTAGTAGAAAACAAGTCTGAGTTTGTTTAAAAACTTAATTTAGGGGAAGGGGTGAAAAAAATAGGTTATGTGCCCTTTCACCTTTATTTACTGTTATTTCTCAATCATGAGTATTGTCAAGCATTCCAGCCTTTTTGTGAAGGTTATTTTATTTTGTCTAAAGCATCTCAGTGGACCTTTTGGAGCTGTTAGTAAAAACTGATAATGTGACTGACCCCCTTAGACTCCTTTGTGGTTTCTCATTGCTGTCATGGTTAAGACCCATGTTCTTAACATGCCCACCTGACCTCCCTCCCCAGCCTCATCTCTCAGCACTCTTCCTCTGAGTTCAGCCACATGGTCTTCCTTTAGTTCTACAAAGTGAATAAATTCCAGATAGGTTAAGGAGCTAGATGGAAAGAGTAACACTAAATAAATGTAAGAAGAAAATATAGAAGTTTTTTGTTTGTTTGTTTTTTAATAATCTTGGGGTTCTTTAAGCAAGAACCCTTACCAAAAGAGGTATAAACCCTTACCAAAAGAACCATAAAGGTTCTTTAAGCAAGACACAAAACCAAGAAATCAGAAGGAAAAGAAGAAACAGCATGGAATGCATAAAGCTTTTAAATCTCTATATGATCAAGGATATTTTAAACAAAGTTAAAGACAAGTGGCAACCCAGTAGAAAATATTTGCATAATACATACCAAATAATTAACACCTACAATATAAAAAGAGCTCCTACAAATCAGGAAGAAAAAGAAAATTGATTAGAACAATGAGCAACAGATTTGAACAGACAATTTACAGAAAATGAAAGATTATTAATAAATAGATGAAAGGAATAATTAGAGTTATACAAATTCCAACGCTGATTTATCCATCAGATTGATGGTAGTCATTGCTGACAAGGGTGTGGGGAAATGGATTCTCTCAGGTTTTTGTCGATCTAATTGTATGCTGTTACCATCCTTTTGGAGAATAACTTAATGGTATATCAGGTTTTTAAATATACATATACTTTGACCCAGAAGTTCAACTTCTATGTATTTTAGAGAAATCTTCAAATGTGAACAAAAGAGCACGTCCCAGAATGTTCATTACAACATGATTTGTTGTGTCAGAAATTATGAACTACTTAAGTATCCATCCATAGGGAAGTAGTTAAATACATTATGGTATATTCATCTACCTAGTAGTTTAAAAGATTAGGTAAATTTATAATCTGAAAAACTACAAGACTTCAATACTGTAGTATTACAGAACAGCACTATAGTACAATACCATTTATGGTGAAAGAAAGAAAGAAGAAGGGGAGAAAGGAAGGAAAGAAAGGAAGAGGGGAAACTAGAAACACCTAACCCTAAATGTATTAGAAGGTGTCTGCAAGGAATGCACTGAAGCACTGGTTACTTCTGAGAAGGGAAGGGGGATTGGAGTGGGGTGGTAAAGTGTGGATTTGGGTGGGGAGTGGTGATGAAGAAAAGTTTTATCTTTTTTGACAATGATAGAATATTTGAATATTTTAGAAAGGAAGAGGAAGTGCTCAACCATGTCACTGAGAAAACAAATAAGATAAAGCCTGAAGATAATTCATTAGATTTAGTAACTAAATATATTTATTTAGTGATGGAATGCAGTTTGGTGGAGCAGGAGCTGGACTGCAATGGATGAAACAGAAAATGTGAGGTTAGGAATTAAAGAGTATGGATTAAACGAGTAGATTTCAGCTGCTCTTGTCACACACATACAAAAAGTATGTAAGATGATAGATATGTTAATTTGCTTCACTAAAGTAACCATTTTATTTTCTATATGTATCCCATAACGTCATGTTGTAAACCTCAAATATGCCCAAAAAATTTTATTAAAAAATAAAAGCAAAAAGACCCAACACCAAAACTTATCTATGAAGAACATAAGAGAAATAGGGTGTTACCCTGAGGGGGGATGTCAAATTGAACAGGAACTTCTAAAATATGGAAGCCATGCACATAATCATATGCTAAAGGAAAGAGATAAAAAAGAGTAAGAGATTGAACATAAAGAAGAGAAGGAGTAATAGATAAGGTGAGATCCCTGACGAGGGGCTTGGGCCCTCCTACACTGGGGAACAGGGCAGGATTTTGGACAGGTATAGTTGCAGGGAAGTGTGTGCTGCTGGGGTTCAGGAAGTATCAGACAGAGTATACTGACATTAGGAGAAGATCATTGACTAAGAATAGTGCAGGAGATGGTATAGCAGCCAGCTTGAAGAAGTGGATAAAGATTTGAATAGTTGTAGAGAATGAGAGTGATATCTCAGATTAATCTCAGAGAATGAGAGTGATCACAGATTAATGGGCAGCGATAAGCCCGCAGCCGAGGTTCGAAGCCATAAATTCCTATAGACAGATACTCAGCATTCTTGCTGTAGGTATACATAAGGCAGGCGGTTGAATTGATCCAAGATTGGGACGCTGTCTGATAGTTGTAGACAATAATAGCAAGAGAGAGATGGATGTGCTGATGGATCTCAGGTTCTGGTTTAGTAGGGAAGGATGTAAAGACAAGAAGGGAGTGATCATGACGGGGGAAAATTCGAAGTATCAGGGTCTGGAGCAGTAATTTTTACAAGGTGGTTGGTGAAATTTGAGTAACCTCAGGGACTTTTTCAAACTGCATTCATCCTTCCTCTACTGAAATTCTGATATGCTCCCCTGGTAGGCATTTCCTTCCTTAACCTCTTCCCAACTGAGAAGCACTTCTATAGAGAGCCATTGTTACTGTTGACAGCATGGGGATGTCCCTCAGCTGGTGGCCTGATAAGGTTGAGAGGCAAGTGTTACTACACATCTAAAGACTTCAAAAATATAGTGCCATGTTATTGTTAAGAAAAGTGTATATGTATTTTGTTTTATTTTATTTTATATTGTATTTCATTTAGTTAAGTAGAAACATTAGTGAGTTAAAAATCATTTTTCACTTTGTAATTTGGACAGTGCTAGTTGGGTTATCTGTGACTTGACTCTCTCTTCGAATTTCAAGTTGCAAAGACCTGTAATGACACTAAACAAGTGGAATCCTCACCTGAAAATATTTTGTGTCCAACCACTTCATTTAATTTTTCTAGAGAATGTTTAGAAATAATGATTTTTTAAAAAAAATTCTGTCAAATGATTTCAACCAGAGCAACAATACCCAAATATGATCAAAATGTAAGCTTTTCTATACAGAGTGACTTTTTATTTTATTTTTGAATCTTGTTCTTTAAATTTCCTTCCTTGTTATATCTGTTTGTCTTTTGGTAAATCTTAAAATTATGGCCTTTCTCTTTGAGGCCTTAAAAATTATTTCCTTCTCTCTCACTGTTTCCTGTCTATTTCTTTAAGGTGAGAATGCAGGAAGATGCAGCTCTCCTAAACAAAAGAATAAACACTCAGCCGGGGCTCACAGCACTTCCAGAGAATCTGAACACTACACTTCCATCTTTCCAAGATACACCTTGTGAGTTGCAACAGAGGATTGACCCATCTCTTGGTCAGCAGGTGAAGGATGGCCTCATTGTGGGTGGCCAAGGTGATGCTTCCGTAGATGCCATTTACAAAGCAGTTGTGGATGCAGCCAGCAAAGGAATGCAGGTTGTCATCACCACTGCAGTCAACAGTACAACTCAGATCAGCCCCATTCCAGCTCTGAGTGCCATGAGTGCCTTCACTGCCTCAATTGGTGACCCATTAAATCTCTCCAGTGCTGTCAGTGCGGTCATTCATGGACGAAACATGGGAGGTGTTGATCATGATGGTAGGCTGAGGAACGCAAGAGGGGCTCGGCTGCCCAAGAATCTAGACCATGGGAAAAACTCAAATGAAGGAGATGGGTTTGAATATTTCAAGTCAGCAAGTTGCCACACATCCAAAAAACAGTGGGATGGGGAGCAAAGCCCCAGAGGGGAGCGAAACAGGTGGAAGTGCGAGGAATTTTTAGATCATCCAGGCCATATCCACAGTAGTCCATGTCATGAAAGGTCCAACAATGTCTCTACACTGCCATTTCTGCCTGGGGAACAGCACCCAATATTGTTACCACCAAGAAACTGTCAAGGGGATAAAATTCTGGAGGAAAATTTCAGGTATAATAACTACAAAAGAACTATGATGAGTTTTAAGGAGAGGCTAGAGAACACTGTGGAAAGATGTGCACACATTAACGGGAATAGACCTCGACAGAGTCGGGGATTTGGAGAGCTGTTAAGCACTGCAAAGCAAGACCTGGTCCTAGAGGAGCAGTCTCCAAGTTCCTCAAACAGTTTGGAAAGTTCTCTGGTCAAAGACTACATCCATTACAATGGAGACTTTAATGCCAAAAGCATTAATGGGTGTGTGCCTAGCCCTTCGGACGCTAAAAGCATTAGTAGTGAAGATGACCTAAGGAATCCAGACTCCCCTTCTTCAAATGAGTTGATACATTATAGACCAAGGACGTTCAACGTTGGCGACTTGGTCTGGGGCCAAATCAAAGGACTGACTTCCTGGCCTGGAAAATTAGTAAGAGAAGACGACGTTCACAATTCATGTCAACAAAGCCCTCAGGAAGGGAAGGTATACCAATCTTTATCCATTGTCAAATACTAACCTTTGTTCAGATATCAATTATTGTTTTTTGTTATCATCACTTTGGATTCTTTGGATTTGAAATTAGGATTCTTCATGACTCATTGAGGTCTCACAAGCTTCTGGAGCATAAAATGAAGAGGGGATGGTTATAGTCACCAAAATGTCATATCAACAAGGGGTGAGTTGTGAAGCATTTATAGATTCCACTAGGGCTTAGGGTGGCTCTAACCCAGGAACCAGATTTCCAGAATTTTGTCAACTCTGCCTTCCTTCTCTACATTTACCTAATTCTTTATTTCATGCACAGAGGAGGAAGGCAAGTGTCAATGACTGGGAAAAAAATCTGGTAGCTGTTGGAGGTCCAGGAGTGTGGCAGAGGAAGTGCCCTTCCCAGGCAACAGGAAGTGCCAGAGGACAGCGTGTCCTACATGTGCTTACATGTGACACATAGAGCTGGGGAGGGGTAAAATCTGGGTGGAGCTGCAGCCATTTGTGGAAGCAGCAGGTAACATCTGAGTTCAGAATGGTGTCTGCTTTCAGGAGAAGTTCTGGGCCTTTATAACATATGGAAGTGTTTAACCTCATAGTCTGGTTCTACTTAAGACAAACCGATCATATAAATTAAATGAAAACTTCTCTGTGAAACTACCATTCAATTTAGAAGAAATTAGTAGGAGTCTTCTGGGCTTTTTCTTTTCATCCCTTACAAATAGTAAAATTGGTTCACGAGGCAAGAAATATGCAGAATATTTAAACTAGATAGAAAAATTTATATATCTGACCAGGAGGATATAATTATGCACATTCCCATTATATGATGAAGAAATGCATAATTTTTCATCTTCTTGGGTAATAAAAATTACTCTTACAGGCATATATTATTATTTTAAAGAGTATATTGTATATAAAGCTATTTCACCTCTGTTCAAACTTTCACTGGCACTTAGGTTTAATGGTAGGAAACCAAAAGCATTTTTGCCAGCACAATAAAAGGATTGTCTTTCTGCAAATGACCAGGAGGTCCTTAAACCCTTGCTTATAATGCCTAGTAAATACTTGTCAGGATACACTCTAGGCATAATGTTTCTATGTTTGATAAGAAAATGAGTTCCATACTCCTATTCACAAAACATTTTATTCTCTCTACTCTCAAAGACCAGACAAACATTCTTTAAGTTGATAAACCTAAATATTTTTGACAGTTTACTCAAGAAATAATTAGAAACAGCAAAAGTGGGCTTTTATGATATAAATGGAACTGCTTCAAGTACAAGATGTAGACATCAAACTGTTTTACAGTCTCTATGCAAACGAACCAAATCTTTTTTATAGCCATTTTAGAAAAACCTTAACTAAAGAAAAGATTATGGTCTCCCTTCCCTGGAAACATTCTTCCTGTCTTAAATGCCTTGTCTAAATATCTTTTTATGCCCTCAGGAGAATAAAGACATGCACTTTTAACACATTTTGCATTGAACAATGGTTTGAATCTTTTGGTTATCTGTGTTCAACTACTGAAATTGAGTTATTCATTGATATTAGGGGAGATGCACTTAAAAAAAAAACTCATTACCTGAGAGTCTAAGAAACATTAATTTTGTTTCATTTTAATAAGCAAACTAGTTTTTATTCACTGTAAAGTAATAGTAAGTGTTTTTAAAATCCAGATTCTTCTTCCTTATTTTAGGCAATAGATGAATTCCTAATGAGCATAAAATTGTTTCGGTAAATTCAAATATTTCTCCTTCCATTGGCTGGCTTTATAATTTGGCATTCTCAAGTAAAAGCCTTGATATCAAGACACACTAAAAGTATTTTTAGTAATTCAGAAAACAATTTAAAGCACACATTTAGAGGTGAAAAACTGAAGACGTAATAAAATATTAATAGTAATACATAATGCATTGATCTGTCATTAAAAAGCAAGGTATAACCGTCTTAAAAGCTCTAGGCCATGTAATGTTGTTAAAAATCTCTGGTCTTTTCAATACCTACCTCACTTTTGCACATAAAAAAACAAACTACTACTTCACAAACACTCTTTTTTTCTCCTATAGTTCACAAAACAAAGGACTTCCTCATACCTTATTTAATGATGCCCAGTGAGCCAAACGGTGTTCTCATTTTATAGCACCAGGAAAGGCAAAATTTCAGACACAGGTCTGTCTGACTGTAAGCTAAGTGCCTTATGTATTGGTAATCCATCAAGGAAAATTTAAACTAAGTTCAGTATCTGTTAAGATGAAACATGATCTGATTGAGGAAGATCTCTAGTCAAACATTTTTCTAAATTTGTATTTTTATTCAAGTGAACCAATTATGATGCAAATTTTATTTATATAGAACCCCTTAATGCTCAACAATGTTAAAATAAAGACTTGTTCATTAATAAGTAGACTTCTGCTTTTAAAAAGGTAAGCAGTGCCTTAAGTTCCCTTCCATATACTATGGCAATGCCTGACATTTTAATAAAGTGTAGAGAGAAAGACAAACTAACTTCATAAATACTTTGTTTTTTATAGTAAAACATTATTTATTCTACCTTGCTAATGTAGAATGTGGGATCATTTCCTCTAGTGCTTATCCTTGCAGTGTCTCAGAAAAAAAGTTTTGCCAAACAATTTTCTTACACATTATCATTTTAAACCTTCTTAACCTCTCAGCTTTCATTTCTATGTCCACCAGACTAAACTAATCCAAGATTCTGTTAGATCCCACCAGATGAAATCTATGTTAATTCAAGTTTTACAATAGATTTATTATTTCTCCCTTCATGTGATCATTTATTATTTTCAGTTACAGTCTTTGTTCTCAGCAAGCCACTCCAAATTCTTTTTGAAAGCAGGCAAATTAGAAATAATAAATAATTAACAGGATCTCACGTTATTATTTCAAAGCAAGCTGGGCACATCTCATGCTTTCAGATTGCATGAGTAGTCTCTGGTCTGCAAGAGGCCAGTGCTGTGATCGGAACACTGATATCTGCCAAGGTCTGAGATCTCCATATTGTTTATAAGTTAATATTTTAGGAGACTCTGTTGGTCATGATAGTAAATGACTCAGCCAGTTTATGATCTTAGAAAGTCATTTTTTGATCTTGGTGGGGTATTAAACATAGCGGAATTACTGCTATGCATTAGAAATTTTCTGTAGTTTCTGAGATGATTTCCTAAGAGGTATGATTTCTAATCATCAGATACTGTATGAACACAGCCTACAGAGGACTAGAGAAAGCAGGTGTGGCAGAAAGAGGCGTGGTCTTTGGGCATGATGATGGGATCTTAATCCTAGCTCTGCCAGTTACCTAAGTGGTCCTGGGCAGGTGTATTAATCTCCCATGAACTGCAGTCTCCTCACCTCTCAAGTGGGACTGTTAATTCCTGCTTAGAATGATATTTTAAGAATTTAGTGAAATACTGTAGATACATTATCCAACACACCAAAGAGGCTCAGTAAAAATTATTCTCCTCACTCCTGTTCTGTTAATAAGATTCTATTTTACTCATTTTGGATTTTATTAATTTGGATTCCACCATTATGGAATTCTGGTAATTTGACTTTAGTTATTGTTTACCAGGTTGAGGGTAAAAGGATTATAAGAAATATATTCAGTAAATGAAATATTTCATAACTATTTATATGACCTTCAGCACATCACATACAAATTGATATATAAGTTAATTTCAAGCAGGAGTTCTACTTCAGAGCGTTTTATAGCACCCAGTTTGTTGAATGACCTTGAAAGTCCCCCTTCTCCCAGTATTTCTAAAAAGCATCAACTTTTTTTCCTATACCTTCCTGCTTTCCCCCACTCCTCACACATACATTATTAATTAGTAGGGATTTTTTTAATAGTCTGTGAAAAGTTGGGCTAAATCACATACATGCTACTGTCCTAATACTGAAGCTATGTGACAGCACTGGAGTAAATTATGTGCCTTATATTATACTGTACAGTAAGTGGTATCTCTTTACTAATATTTTCTTCCCTTGGTTACCAGTTTGTAATGAGTACATTCTGGGAAATAGTCATACTTGTTCTGAATAATTGGTTTAAGTGTTTCTCTGAACTATGAACCCTTTATCATTGGTGGTTCAGTGACCAAGAATAAGGCCCCTATGCTGTGCTTCAGTTTATAGTCATGGCCAGATAGATGCACTTCCAGATCTTGGCATGGTGCGAGGAATTCTTGGAAAGGAAAATGGCTACCTCAGGCATTCCTCCTTTACTCCATAATGTGCAAACATTACTAAGCTTGTGCAACTATAGAGGAAAACAGTTATCTTTATGTACTTATTTCAATAATTATAAAAAAAGAGAAAATGCTCTTGTTTTACAAAATATATTTTATTATTGTCATCTGCCATCTTTGACTTTATATTAACTAGACTAAAAGGGTTGCCTCTCAACTAATAATCAAAAAATCAAATTCTTCTTTGTTTCTGCATAGATCATTTTTATTCTTTTTTGAACATTGCACCATTGGTCTTCATATTTTTACTCTTACATTGGATGTGTATTCTGACCCAAGCCAAATTTAAGAAAGAATTCATTACTAAATTGACACCAAAATGTTTCTTTTCGATGAATCATTTGTTGTTGTTGGACAGGTAGAGAGACATCTCCTGATTATCAAGAGAAGTTCTATGGTGCAACACCACCTGATTAAACGAAATATGTTTAAAAGTGTCCGTGGGTAGGGTGCTCTCTCTTTAGAATCATGCTTTGACTTTTTTCCACGTGGTTATAATTGGCAGGTAGAGACAAAAATAGCTCTGTGAGTAGTCGTTCAAAACTGACAAAACTCATCATTATTAAAACTCATAACCAAGTTTATTTGGGGGCAATATGCTTTCTGTATGTCAGCTTCGCATCACACGCACATGTTTTGATACTGTGGAGCATAACCAGGGATGGCTTACCTCACATTCTGGGGATGTGTAACTTAATAAATTGAGCCTGGGGACTACTTTGGGAGGTGTGCCCTCCTGTGATGTTTAAGAACGCTCTTAAGAACATTCTTTCTGTGCTTGATCATCAGTGTTAGCTGTTTGTGTTCTTTGGTACTATAATTCTCTGTTGAAAGTGTTCGTGTATTTGCTTTGCCTTATATATTTTCTTAACTGCTGTAGGAAATGAATCCTTTTCTCTGTACCCAATCAATATCCACAATATTTGGTCTGTATTTTGGCTGGTGGTGTGACAGGGGCACTCAATGCTCTGTCAGCAACAGAAGCTCCTTGAAAAGGGAGCAGAATAGTTTTTGAAAAGTAATAAAAAAAGATAAAATCCAGGCTGAAAAAGGCAGTTCCTGATCAACATGTGGAAGATAAAAATGAAGAACTACATAAGACCAAAAATGTGAATATCAAGAAAAAGACTAAACAGTAAAAAGTGTGGGTAAGACTAAATTATGTTGTAGCGAAATGTGGAATATTGTAAACTTTTTTTTTTTCCTGAGCAAGATTAAAGAGGAATTTCCATTTACACAGGTAACTGAGACCCAACACTGAGTTCATGAGCTTGTCAATACAATTTTCATACAAATAGCAGCAAATGGAGTTTCAGGTCTGAGGCAAATCCATTCTCTGTTACATAAACTTTTAAGCACCTTTTCCTTAGAAATATGAGTTTCCCCAAAACATTTAATTCTATTTATATATTGTGGATTGATGTGAAATTTGTTGTCACATTCAGAATATATTTATCCTCATCCTGTAATACAGTTCTCTACTGATTGAAAACACTAATATCCAAAGTGAAAAGGAAAGGAAGCACCAGAAAAATGCCTCTGATAGTGCCACTGACTAAAATTGTAATAATGTGGATTTGGATAGTTCATTTTAAAAAATTAGTATCTGTTTAGGGGACTTTTCCATGAATACTCTTGTTGTACTATTGTTGGAAAATCAGGTTCATCATTCCTATCACAGGTGAATCAACTTTTTACCCTAAATTATTTATTATTTATCATTAATTCCTATTCTTTCAAAAATATAGAAATATTGCACTTAAGTTAACAGGATTTTTTTCAGTTTGAAGATGCTATTTTTTGAACTATGTACTATTATTTTTAACATTTACTATTTAATAAATGTTTAATAATAATGAACCTAATAAATGCCTCATATTTGCTTATTGCTTCAGAGTTGTAAGGGGATACTTCAAAAAGTTCATGGAAAAATAGAAATTAAAAGGTAATACAAATCTTTCCATGAACTTCTTGAAAACCCCTTATATTTCCCACACTTCAGCTAAAGTATCAACTATGGTGTTATTTACTTAAAGTTTTTCTTTAAATTTATTTACTAATTTATTTATTCATTCAACAAATATTTATTGGGCACTAGTCAAGCCACTTTTTAAATTTAAATAACTTTTTAGTCTTATTCTAAAGTGTTATATGGGTGAAATTATAGGTACAATGTTATTTGCATTTTTCTAATATAAATTTATATGAATATGTATGTATTTAAAATATTTAAAAGTTTGTCCGTGTTCCACCTAAAATAATTTTGCATACCACCAGTGGCACTTTTGGAAAGACTGCTTCGGTATTTATAAAGCACCTTCATGTTCATGATCTTTTTAGATCCTCTCAGTGATCCATAAAGATGTGCATAATCATCACCATTTTACAGATGAGAACTGAATCTCAGAGAAGTGGCCTTTATAAGGACAAAAATCACAGGCATTTAAGCCAGGCTCCAACCCTGGTCTTGCAACTCTAAGCTTAGAACTCTGCAGTATATCATTCCCCCAACAAGAGGACATCGTAGAAATGGAATGGGGAAGTAAAGAATGAAAAGAGGAGCTTGAGGTCAGCTGCCTTGTATCTGTTATGAAATCTGTCATGTGGCTTGCGCTCCATCCTTTGGCCTTTGCGTGACAGCTTTGCCTCAGCACAAAGTAGCAGCAAAGAATTCACAGAGAGGTGTTATCAGGATTAAAGCCTGCAGGGAATTTTGACATCATCTCTAGTTAGCTGGCTCTCTTCAGAAATGATCCAGGATCATTGCTCTGGATTCTTCTAGTATGTCCTATGCCTCACTTTAGAGGGTTGGTTTGGCTCTCCTTTTCTCATAGACTTTGAGTTACTTCTAAGATATACTACATGCCACTGTTTAGACCCCAAATCAAACTTAATTAAATTGCCAAATGTATGTGTCTTGTGAACAAAATAAGCAACCAGGGATTCAGCCTTGTTCAGAAAAACTCTTAATCCTCCACCATAAAATAGTGTCTGACTTAATTAGTATGTTTCTAACCCCAGTGGACAGACTCTATTTATGCTGAAGAATTATTATATTTAAAGAATTTAAATAAATGAAAGAAGAGCTGTGAGAGTCAAAACATATTCAATATATGTGTATACTTATACATGAGGTGATATGTGAAGGAGAAATACATGTAAATTCCAGGTATCTTTTTATAATTCTTAAATGACATGTGTGTAAAGAGTTATACCATGATGCTCTTTACTATAAACACCATTATTATTAGGGAGAGTCTGTATGGGCAGATTCTGAGTAAAGGTAAATTATAAAGTCCTCTCCCAATAGATATGAATTAAATAATTTACGGAGCTCCTGGCTTGTGAATATACAAGAATATGAGATTATAATCATGGATGAAAGTATTAAGTATTTTGAATTCCTTGCTCCTTCATTGTAAATTTTATAAAAATATTTGTGTGTTTAACCTTTTTAAAGTTACATTTATGCATTTGATTTCCCAGTACTTTTTTGATTTATGTTAGCTAAGTAATTTACAAGGGAATGTTCATTAAGTCATTAAACATGATTTCTATTTGACTAGAAATTTAATTTATTTTGTTCTTCTTTGATACCATTTTTGGGGGTATCTCTAAAGAGTTTCTTGAGTATTGTTCAAGTGTCTGAATATTTCCTCAGGAACAGCACATACTCTTGACATACATTTTACAATACAGTAAAGATCTAAAATTCTGAAACAAAATAAACTGAACATTTTCTGTGTGTATGTATGATCTCGTTATACAGGAAGTGCACAGTAGTGTGTATCTTATTTCTACTTAGTTTCAGAAAGCACCACTGTTTTCTCTTTCGAGGTCATTGAATACTTTATAAATAATATAGTTCATTATAAGAGTACCTTAGAGTCTTAGAGGCAAATTTAAATGAAGAAAACATGGTAGAGAATTAGTTCAGAAAAAAATAACTTGAAAATTATCCAAGTAAAAAAATTTTTGAAGATAAGTTTGGGCAAGTTATCATCTATATTTTTGTAAAATGTAATTTGCTTTTAAATAGTTTAAAATATTTTTTGAGTGTGCATGTGTATTAGTCCATTTCTGTTGCTTATAATAAAATACCTGAAACTGGATGACTTATAAAGAAAACCAAATTTAACACTTACTTACAGTTTCAGAAGTTGGGAAGTCCAAAGTCCAGGGAACACATCTGGTGTGGGTCTTGGTGGTAGCGACAGTGACCCAGTGGTCTCACATGGCAGAAAATGGTGGAGCAGAGCAAGGACAGACTCTTCATGCTCCCCTTTTAAAGCCCTCAGAACTGTGCCCCTGACCACCATTTTTAATCCATTCACTACATCATGATCGTACAATCTAATCACCTCTTTAGGGTCCCACCTTTCAATTACCATAGTAGGATTTCCCACTCTCAACAGTTAACAGTGGGGATTAAGCCTCAGTGAGGTTGGGGAGGACAGCCAATCTACAACAGCATGTTTGTGTGCATACTTAACATATGTGTATGTGTGTACTTATATGACTATATATTTTAATATATGTTGGAATTGGTATGTTTGAGAGAGGTTGAGCACTTTGGAGTTCTGGCCCTGTTAACTAAACTCACTGAATCCCATCTATAAAATAACAAAAATACTACTACTAGTTTGCAGGATGAGTATTATCATATTAAATGATTTTTTAAGTGCCTTTTACATAATAAATGCATAAGAAATATTTTTACTGTCCCTTATTCCCTATTTAACTAAAAATAAAAATTGAATACCTAAAAAAATAGTTGACCTAACTTAGTTCTTAAAGTTAAGACCAATGGGATATGTTTTCATTGTTGTGTCTTTGTTTCAATTTGAATCTGCATTCTGTGGGGTGATCTATCCCTTCTTAGATCTCTCATTACACCAATTTGTGTCTAATAGAACTTTATGTTACAGGAGAGCTTTTTTCCTTTTGCCAAGAAGAACATTTAAATATAAGTGAAATTAGTTATTGATTACATAAATGTAATGTGCAAAACATCTTTCATATTCCTTTCGTGTGAGTGAATACAAGATGGAAACTCATTTCTAACACAAAATGTGAAAATGTATCCAGGTACCTTTTCTTTTTTTTTTTTTTTTAACACCTAGATACATTCAACTTATTTAAGTTTTCCCAGTGATCCCAATAAGACACTTTTCTTTATATGAAGTGTTATTGGAGCAAAGTTGTCACAATGGATTGGGTATGCCAAATGAATTTATGTGTATAATGCATTTGGATTGTTTAGGACAAAATACAAAAATATGAAAAGAAAAATATTTCCATTATTTGGTTTTCTCACTGACTAATTAGAAATGCTTGTTTTCAGACTTGATACTTTGTTAGTCATTACTGTGTACTAGATTTGAAGGGATCTTAGAGAATTACTTATATATGACATTTATGAGTCTGTCATGAAAATTTAAACACAAAGATTAATAATAATTTCCTTGCTCATTAGTATATAGTATTAGTATATATTTTATTACCCATGAGGCATTTTGATGAACTCTGAATTTTTGTATAAAAATGGCTTTGGCAAACTGACTTTTTATATAGAAGTAGCTTAGGGGTGGGGAAAGAAACTTCAGTAAGGGCTGGCTGGGGTACTTACACTGAAGCTGCGTTTACACAGCAAGCAACACTGTTTTTACTTAGATTGTTTTTCTTACAGATCAATAAAAATAGCAGTGTTTTTTCTAAAGCTTTTTTGCTCACAAGTCACATATTTATTGTTTTCCTTGGATGGGGGGTGGCTTAAGAACCATGATAGAGATTATTCAAGGGGGCAGTTGGCAAAGGCTGCACTCTTCCACACATACACAAATTCCCCAGCCACACTTGGTGGCCGAAGTCTGTTGAGGTAGCAGTCTTCACACAGGCTGGCAGTGACAGAACAGGACAGGAGAGAGGACGCACTCATAAGGTATAGTAGCACCCTCTGCCCACATTAGTATGGACTATGCATGACCTACTGCCACACTTGTTTTGTGGCCTCTGCAGAGCTGAATGTATGCTAGGTAATAATAGTTGTTCTATGCTAGGCTATGTGTTCAGCATGACTTGTCATATTTTAATTCTCACAGCAATATAGCAGAAAGGTAGGTATTATTGTCCTCATGTTAAAGAGAAGGAAACTAAGGCTCAGAAAACTTAAGTGTTTTACTCATGCTAGGAAGTGAGGAGGTAGAATTCAAACTCTGAACTGTTGGCTCCAAAGCCCACCCCGCTTCACTAACAACCACTCCTGTCTTCCTCTGATGGAATACAGATTTACAGTTGCTGAGGATCAGGCAGTGGAGAAAGTGAGCCAGGTTCTCTGATTTATATGATTTTGTGAATTGAAAGTTATTTATATTCCAGGTTTTATTCCCAAAACATTATTTTCAAAATGTTGACAGTTTCAAAGTCAGTCTTTCATTTCTACTAATGTTGCAGCCTGGAGCCGCAGAATCAACCTCTAATGGTTGAGCAAAGACAGAGCATTTGACAGGACATCAAAGGTTAAGACTCCCCTCCCCCCAGTGCAACATCTGCTTGTACAGCAGGAAGTAAAAACTGTGATGAACAATTGCAGGTCTGGGTAATGTGATTTGGTCTTCATACCTTCACTCAGGTGGAGCCCGAGAAGTTGAAGACACTAGCAGAAGGTTTGGAAGCCTACAGCAGAGCCCGGAAACGGAACAGAAAGTAAGAGCTTTTTTGCTTTGTTTTTTTCCATTTTGTTTTTCAAGGATATAGTTTCCTGGTTTTCCTTCAAAGGGACAATGAAATCTCACTGATTTTGTGCATGTTGTATCCTGCCTAAGTACAGTTTAATAGTTATCACCGAAGAGGACCATTATAGACAAGCCAAAATAGCTATTACAGAAAATATTTTCTTTTTTTAACAATTTGTATTTATAATGTGTATGGTTTGCCTTTTCATATGCTATTTTCTCACTTCTTCCATCCCCATTCATCTCATTTAGTGGGAAAGAAAATTTGATTAATATTCTCAACATGTAGCAATTAAATTTGCTCTGGAAGTGTAGCAAGTCTACCATTTGTAATTCAAATACTTTGGGGGGGAATACCCCCACGTGTACACATGTAAATAATTTTGGCAGATTAACCATTTGTCAAAGTGATGCTAACTAATGTTTTTTTGTTGTGGCAGGGGCTTGGACTTTGGAATTATAACAAGAGGTTGAACTTTGGACCACTATTCAAGTTTTTGTGGATCTTTATTTATTGAGTAAATGTAGTGCAGAGAAGCAGATAATATTAGAAACATAATTTGTGCTGTGATATGATATAGTTTTATGTATCATAACTATTATTTCATATTAAGATAGAGAACAACAGATGTACTTCTGCATATGTACATAGAAAGTTATTTAAAAATATATAATTTACGTGCCTGTTTAGTTGCTATAGTTTAAACATTATCAAACAACCAAGAATTATACATTAATTAATTTTTATTCATTTGTAAAATGGTCCTCACATTTTCCCCTGAACATTGACATATAGGCTACATGTTCGTATATCTTATCATCTTTTAAAAAATATTATATCACTGTAACTTATATTTATACATCAAGATTTGTAAAGTGGAGATCAGAATGATTAGTAGTGTATCTTGCATAAAAGGTTTATATAATAATATCAGTAATGTCTGTTAAAGGGCATTCTCTTTGTGGTATTTTTAATAGTTCTTGCTACAGGCAAAATTTTAAAAGTCAACAAATCTTGAGGAGACTCTCTTCACCTCAATAGAATGTCCCATAAAAAAGATGACAACCACAAGGGGCAAATTCCTGTGCCCCTATGTCCAGGACTCCTTTGGACAATGGCAAGTTGGCACTGGTTGTGGTGGGCGCTGAATGAATTGCCAGATAATTTCCCTCTAGATCTGATAAGGAACACAGTGAGCTGGGTTCCCTCTTACTGAAGTGACACTTCCTATGCAGACCTTAGTAATAAGATAAGGCCAGTAAAAATTAATATAAGGTCTGAATGAAAGGAGGGAATAATCGCAAATTACCTACATCACAAATTTGCAGTGTCCCAGTTATTACAGAATATTCAACAGTCCCCATTTCTTTGGTGTAAAAGATCCCTAACATGTTTCCCCCACTTAAGTATGGCAGTTACTTGATTATGTGCAAAATAGAATTGAAACACAGAAATAAAACAACTCCTCCAAATACACCTTCTTATAATGAGCTGGATTTTCCCCATACATTTGCTATGAAGCAATTTCTGAAAGGAAATGAGTGACAAACCACAATTTAAAAAGTTTTTCTTTTCAAAGCCAGTTTTTGTGGTGAATTAATACAATCACTAGCTAAAGAAATTCCCCTCATGATAACCATAGATTATGGATTGGAGAGGTGAAAAAAAGAAAATATGAAGCAACCGTTAGCAAAAACAGCTTTATTTATCATACTATTGCTAAGCAGACTGACTTGTCTTGTAGATGCCCAGTAGAATGCTTTACATTTTGCACATGAGATTTTAAATTTATTATTTTATTCTTTCAATCACAAGATGGGCCAGAAATACGGAGCCCATTTATAGATGAAGACATTCAGACCCAATTAGCTCAAATAATTCGCTGAAAATCACAAAACTGATGACTTGTTGAACCAAATAATTTAGTTATTTATTTATTTATTTATTTATTTATTTATAATTTTTTATTTATTCCATTTATTTATTCCAAATAATTTAGTTATTCATTTATTTATTCCAAATTTAAGGAGACTAATTTAGCGCACACACATACGCAGACAAAATTTGTGCCAGTCATAGTGCTACAGTCCGTGGAGCTTGTTGTTTAGTAAAAGAGACAGATGCAGAAACAAATAATTAAAATGTGCAAATTGTAATGACGGCAATATATATATTTATTTGGGATTCATAGAGAATTGACATCAAACCTAGGTAAAGGAAGGATTCCTTGAGGCAATGATATCCAAGCCAAGCCTTACATTCTACACAGGTATTAGCTGGACAAACAAACCAAAGACCAAGATAGGATGGGGTGGAGTAGTGTTTAGATGAGATCAGCAGTTGGAGTTGGGGACTGTAAAGTATCAGGAAGTCATAATAGATGTAGCCAGAGGTATAAGAAGGAACCAGATCATGAAGGACCTGGTAAGGGCCTATAGGATGTTTATTTTTATCGGCAGTGCTTGAAGCGGGCAAGTGGTTGGGTTTTTACTTTAGATATGGCTGTGTAGGAGGATAAGTTTTAAGGGAATAATATTGGAGACAGGAGATTGTTTAGAGGCCATGGCAGAAGACAAGGGAGGATGTAGACTGAAAACAAGACAGCAATGAGGATGGAAGAAAAAGTATGTGGTCAAGAAACATTCAGGAGGCAAAGTTAACAGAACATGATGATTGATCAGAATGTGACGGAGGGTGAACAATCAAGGACAGCTCTTGGGTTTTTAGCTTGGATGACTTGGAGGCTGGTAGAAACAATGACTGAAATGAAGAATACAGGGGGAAACTGTTGAGTGTGCAGTTTGGGGTGCCTGTGGGGTAGGTTGGACACACAAGTCTGAAACTGAGAAGAGGTGGTGTTTGACAACATAAACATGGCTGCAATCACACAGAGATACTTTGGCCAATTTGAACAACAGTAGGTGAAGGATTGAATGTCGGGACAATTGAACATTTTATAGAGAGAATGAAGAAAATGGGAAAAGTCAGAAAAGAGGAGAATCAGGAAAGGGGGTAGAGTCTTAGAAGTTAAAGACTGAAAATTTCCAGGATGGTAAAATAATCCGCAGAGGTCCAATAAGACAAGAACTGAAAAATCTCCATCGGGGTGGGCAATCTGGAGGCCACTAGTAACCTTAGAACAGTTTTCAGTAGAATGGTGAAGGTACAAAGTAGCCATGGGTTGAGGAGTGAGTAAGCCTAAGGAGGTAGATAGAGCAGGTGTAGATTATTTATTCTTCTTTCTGCCCTTAATGTGAAAAGTTCCTGAAAAATAACAAAGGAAGAAATCTCAAGATGACAAAGATTTGAGTGCTTTTGTAGACTGAGGGGAAGAAGAGAAAAGGAAAAGGCTCATAAAGGAAGGTAGCATTTGAACAAGATGGTTAAGAGATTGGTTTTTGACCTGGCTTCAAATCTTGTTCCTGCCACTTCATAGATATGTGCCCTTGAGTATGTTGCTTAGCTTCTCTGAGCCTAAATTCTTCATTTCTAAAATAGGCATATTAATTTCTATCTTATGACTGTTATAATACAGGTAGTATAGAGTTTTAACACAGTACTTGGCACATGGTATTTAGTAAATAGCTATTTTTATTATAAAGATATAATAAGTGAAAGAAATAAAATTATATGATATTTTTCTAGTTGAAATATTCTACCACTATATTAGATGTTTAGAACTTTATGTGGTTATTTTAATACTCACTGTCCTCAATAAACTGTACGATAAATAAATATTTTTAAACTGAGTTACTAATTATATCCTAATCACATAAAAAATATTAACATTTCTTTAACAAATTACTCAGGGTAATTTGTACTTAAAAGCAGAAATAGCTTTATTAAAGAAAAATTCCATAGCTTTTAGATGTGATTTTCATTTAAGTGAGGATCAAATCTTCTATCTATGTGTTCATATAAATTCCTTTGGTAACTGGAATATATGAGGCTGGAAAATGATAAATGGATGAAATAAATCACATTTTCACTTTAAAACCAAGAAATGATGCTTAGCATGTTTTCATAAATCTACATACTTTCTCTGTGGGTCAAGTTTTCAGAGCCTAGTGTTCTTGACTTTTAGGTCTCACTCAAATTTGTTCTGTTTTACATGAAGTGAGTCACTTAAATTCTAAACTGACAGTGTAGGGCAACATGCAATTTCTCGCTTCTCTCTTACTTTTGTACTATTCACAGATGTGTACCTGGCCTCTTTTCTTTCTTTCTTTTTTTTTTTTGTTAGTGAAGGTAAGGATAATGTGTGAAAATACTCATAGAAGCAATGAAGATAAGTGGCAATTATCTCCATTAATAATTAGAAATGTGATTATATGAACATCTATTACTTAATCAAGTAGGTTTTAGAGTGTCCATTAGTAAAAATGTTTATTATTAAATGTCAGTGGGGAATAGAAAATAGTAGAAGAAGCTCCACAGGGAGGCCCTCTGAAGTGGAAGACTGAATTTTGACTAATTGTTCATTTAATGAACTCATGGAGTTTTTTCTTCCTCTTTTAAATTCATTCTTCCCTGACCTGACCAGTTAGTGTAAAAATTGGTCTGCAGATGTGACATTTGGGAGGGTCTTCTTTACCTCTTGCTTTTCGTGATGTATTCAAATGATTTCATGCCGCACATCTATGTATTTATCCTCTCTTCCAAATGTAAGCATTTCTATTAACTATTTTTAACTATTAACTATTTAAGTTTGTTAAAGGCAAAACATTATACTAATTTAGCTTAAATTAATGTGAGGTATTTACAAACATTTTTCTTGTTGAAAAATGAGAACAAAACTCTTAAAATTCTATCTTTTCATTCAATGAGTAATGTTGTTGAATTGTTTTTGTACTTTAATGGCAATGTTATTTTGCAGTTTTTCATGGTTGGGTAAAAATTTTATGATTCTATTATTTTTAAAAACTATTTGTAGTTAAAGATCCATTTTCCTTATTACAAAATTAGAGCTGACTTCAGCAATTTTCTCTAAGAAGTCATGAAGAATTGTATAAAAAACAACTTTCGTGATACCTACTTCATAACATTATTGTAAGGATTAAATGAGATAATGTATATAAAGGTTTAACACAATTCTTGGCACATAGAAATCTTTCAGTAAATAATAGCTGTTTTTGTTATTAAGATTAAAGATGAGAGAACTAAGGTTCTCGATCATTTTTCAGTGAAAATTACCTTGTTTTTAGACATTTGGTACTTTATATAGTCAATTTTAAGCCCATAAGATCTTATAACCCAAATTCATGACAGGGCTGGCTGGTTAGCTCAGCCAGTTAAAATGCAGTATTGTAAAACCAACGTCAAAGGTTCAGGTCCCCATACCCAACTAGCCACAAAAAAAAAAAATGTCATAATAAATAGATGTCATTTAAAACTTACGTTCATACTTCTCAATACAAAAGAAATAGTAAGGATAAATCTATTTAACACATTACACAGAGCGTGATATTGTTGAGCAGCCGGCAATGTATGATACTGTCAGAACCCTCACCAAACAGCCCACAAAAGGGGTCCCAGCCAAACCTCAGCCAAACTTAGATGACCCTGCAGAGTCCTGGAGTTGGATTCCTGCCTACTCATCCAGGATCAAGCTTAACAAACTCCTCCTGAGAAAACAAATCAGACTGAGTCCACAAAATGACCACATGACCAGAACCTCTTAAAACTGGAGTGGGTAGGTAAATGAAAGACAGTATATACGTGATGAAATACTTACTATACATCAGTAGAAGGAATGAACAGATTGCATCAACTTGGATAGTGCTCAAAAACAATGGCAATGGGAAAAAAGACAAGTAGTATGTATATCACAACATCTTTTGTATATATATAAAAAACACAAAACAATAGTAGGTATTGTTCATGGATATATCATATAACATATAAAAATAGACTAGAAGTTGGGAAGGAGGGTGGAAGAGAATGAGACTAGGGATTTATAGCAAATGGGAACTTCGGCTTTATTTTTTTAAATAAAAATGACTAAAGAAAATAGATAATTTATTAACAGTTTATTCTGGGAAGTGGGTATGTTAAGGGTTGTTATTTTATTTTATGTACTTCTCTGCATTGTTTACATTTCTAAAAATAAATGGGAAAACATAAAATAGGGGCTAGCTTACAAGGCCAACAAAAGGTGGCAGGAAGGGGGTTGGTGTCACATTGCCCCTATAACTTGGTTAAAACCAATACACTAATCTTTTATTTCAGTTAAACTGACTTAAGTACATATATGCTTTCCAAAACATAGGAGCATCCATGCTAGCTTTGAGCAAATATTTTTGTTTAGCAAATGCATGGAGTATCTATGGTGTGCGTAGCAGTGTAGAACTCAGAGGTGGAACACTCAGTGTTCTCTAAGGTATAGACAGAAAGTAAATGTATGAATTGTTCGGTCCTGGGATATGAGGATAAAATCTAGTGAGGGTTGTGGTAAACCAAAAGGCTTCATTTAAAGGCATTCCACTAAAGTTCAAAAATGTTTTTAAACACTATGCTAGCCAAACTAAATGGGACTGTGAGCCAAATCCTCCCACAACTGCAAATTTCCAATCTCTGAGTAGATGCTGAAATAGAACTTAACTCTTGAAAAGCCACGCTAATAGCCTGTTATGAAAAGGTTTGCCTCTGCAGCTTTTCTAGTAATTGTTGTGACAGGATAAATGAAAGGAATCACCTTAGCACTCATAATAATCAGGTAATTATGTATTTGCATAAAGGAGGAAAGACAACTTAACAGTCAGGATGGGCACATGGTACAAAACCACAGAAGTGGATAGTGTGGATTTGCATGATTTGATTAATTAGTTCAACAGCTTCATAGATGTAAGTTTCAAAAATGGCAGGTGTACCGTGTGTGTTATTCAGGCCAAACGTGTGTAATGTAATGCTGAGTGGAGAGAAAAGGGCAGAGGAGTGATAGGTACCATGAGACTGTCATTCTGTGTCTGTTGAAATAATTTCATCATTTTGGTTTTTGGGAAATCTGTTGAGGGCCAGGCTTGTAGTCTCAGGTGCTGCAGTTAAGCTGTTTCCCACCTTGAACATGCACCAGGATTTCAGCCTTTACTTGCTTAACTCCAGAGCCAGGACACTCCAGAGAGGGCAGAGGGAGCTCCCTAGTGGCCAGAGCCTGCAGTTCACACCCTGCACCCTTCCCCTAGCCACACAGCCTGAATGCCTGAGAAGAGAAAAGAGGCAACACCGGGCAGGCTGGAATCAGGAAGGCTGAGCTGCACAGGTGGGAATAGACACCTGTAGCCCTCCTTTCTTCCAAAAGCACCAGACTGCGGAACAAACATGTGGAAGGTGAAAGAATCCTCCCACCATGTGTTCAATTTTTTTTGTAGTTCTGTGACTTTAATCATTAGAATTAAGTGTTGAGAATCCCAGAGTGATGTTTTGTGATCTGAATTCTCCAAATGTGAATATAAATTGACTTTCTCTGGTGGAATTGGTACTTTTATTTTTTGATTAGAGAATTAAATTGAGATTTTGCTTCTTTAATTTATTAATGCAGTGTGTTGTTTTCATTAATTCCAGAAGTGGAAAGCTAAATAACCATTTAGAAGCTGCTATTCATGAGGCCATGAGCGAACTGGACAAAATGTCTGGGACTGTAAGTTAATTTATTTTTCCATTATACTGTGTTTCTTTGAAAGTAAATTGTACTGCACTCTTTGGTAAAGTCTCTTGAATATTGTCAAGTAACTCACATGCTGATACTAAATTACTAAGCTAAAAATAAAGACGGATATCAGAAAAGTTTCAAAGTCATTTAAGAAAAAATAACCAAGCAGTATTAACTATGTATTTTTTCTGAGATAGGTAACTTTTGTTTTCCCACATAACAGTGAGCAGCAAAATATTGAAGTTCAAATCACAGCTTTCTGCATTTGGCTCTGTGAATAATAATGGCCATTACTGCTGCCTAAATATTCAGTAATGCAAATTTCACTGTGTTTGTTGAACAAAAAAGTGAAATTAAACAGTAGGGTCAAGATCATGAGTATATAGACCTCTCATTTCTCATTTGTATTACTGTGCATATAATAACATTGAATGTGAGAAGTTTAATCATTATTCTCTAATTCACATATTGTCACTCAAATATAATATAAACACTCAAAATATAATTTTGATAATCTCTAAAAACATGTGAATTATCTAAGGCTATTTAGCAATGGAAGGTAATTTCTTTTACTTGACACTTTGTGTTAGCAAGGTTATCTGAATCCCAACTACCCATCAGATGGCTATTGAATGATAGATATGTTGTAGATTCACAGAATGTGTGAATTGGTGTGGGCATTAGGGATTTTGTAATCTAACCCATTATTTCACAGATGGGTAAATTGAGGACCTGAGACATTAAGTTTTCTTATAAAATTATAGGGAAGGTCTAGAGCAGGGATTATAAACTCAAATGTCTTCTAGAGGAGTCAAATAATATCAATAAGTAAAGTGGGTCAGGTATGAGAAAAACTGCAGTTTAAGTAGATTGAGAAATGCCAATGAAGATGCACTGGTTAGGGTAGGCCACCTACCAACTCCCAGTCTTAGAGGCTCAGCACAGTAAAGTCTGGTGCTGGCTAGGGAAGGAATTTATGGCCCACACAGTCATTTATGGGCCCAGAATCTTTCTGTATTCAGTGTCCACCATTCATTAGGACCTCAGAATGCTTCCTTATATCTTTTGCATACAGCCCAGCAGGTGAAAGAAGAGAGTGTGCACAGAGGACTGCCAGTGTAGGTTTTATGGGCCAGGCTTGGAATCTTATCCCTTCTGCTGTCTGGCATGATCCAGTCATAGGGCCTTCTTAACTCCAGTGGACTAGGAAATGTAGTGCAGAATGTGCCTGTCCAGGAAAAAGAGAAAGTGGATTTGGCCATCATCTCACTAGTCTCTGCCTCAGGACATTTGGCCTTGCAGGCAGTCGAGAGTGATGAGGATCATGGCAACCTGGGGGGCAGGTACTCTCTCCTTCCATGCTCCAGCAGATCATAGCCATGTGGGAAATCATGCTGGTATTGCAGGATCTTTCCATTTTTCATGAGAAGCTAGAAGTCTAGAAGTAAAATTTCTCATTTTTAAGTGTTGACAACTATTTTCAAAAGTATTAAAGCACCATATGGCTAAACAAATTACCTTTTCAGGCCACATTTGGTTCACAGGTAACTAGTTTGCACTTGGATAAAGACTTCTTTCCGCAATTATAAAAATTTTTCTGGATCTTTACCAGAGACTAGTGATTTTTTTTTAAATGTATGTAGAGAAGATTAGGAAGAATAGGCAGTGTAAGAAACACATAAACATTATTTTATTTTATTTTCAGTAAAGGTTTTATTCTGCACAGAGGAGAGAGGGGGCTCAGTCGTTCTTGGCAGCCGCTTTCCTCATGGTGGCCAGGGTATTGCTCAGCTCCTCTCTCTTCCTCTTGGCATGGATGTGTGTCCCCATCCTTTTCTTGATGAACTGGAGGGCCCATTTGTCCTTGGAGACCTTAAGCAGCTCTGTGGCATGGCACTTATACAGGGCAAAGCCACACACCTCTCGTATCATGTCCCACACAAAGTGTGTATGCTTGGTGAGGCGCCCACAGCGGTGGCCGTGCCTTGGTTTGCTCACGTTGTTGGTCACCTCGTGGCCCTTGTTGAGGCCCACGGCCATGGGGTAGCACAGTCATAGCTGCTACTCTTCAATAGTTGCTGCAGTGGAAGGCATAAACATTATTTTTAAAATTTAAATATTATATTTAAAAAAGCATCCTGCCTTTGATTCTGAATAGCATTGACCTTTGCTCTTGTCTAAAAATTATTTTTAAAATATATCGTTAAGCCAACTTGTAGTGGATCTTTAGAGCTAAGTGTGCACATCTCTTTCTAACTCTAAGTTCTGTGACATCACATTCATAGCTTGAAATTGGCCATGGTGGAAGTACTTACCACAGAAATTGGCAAATGCTACAGTGGGCTTGTGTCCAATTGCTGGTTGTTAAGCATGTGTTACACCACTGTCTTGGCTCAGCCTGCCTTTCCTGGGTCTTGGACCTTGCCCCCTCCCATCAGTAACCACAATGCTACATGGAGCACCTGATCACCTCCCCCCTGCCCCTCAAAACCATACTTGCTTATTTGATGCTCTGATACCGCC
The DNA here is from genome assembly GCF_000696425.1 of Galeopterus variegatus. Classification (NCBI taxonomy): domain Eukaryota; kingdom Metazoa; phylum Chordata; class Mammalia; order Dermoptera; family Cynocephalidae; genus Galeopterus; species Galeopterus variegatus. The sequence goes on along the minus strand of NW_007728802.1, from coordinate 45,969 downwards.
GATGCATAGCACCAGCTGATGCATAGCACCAAATGCTGCTAGTTCCTGCATTAGTTCCTGATGAGTTGTATTAATTGCTCTTCCCAGACTACACAAGCTCAGATATGCCAACAGATGGTAGTGATATTCTATTTTCCATCCTGATTCTTCTCATAAATACACATCCTGGGGCTGAGCTGTGTGTGCATGTTCTTATCTTTGACCTTTCTTAGTAGTTGTAGAATAAGTATGGTGATGAAGTGAAAAAAAAAAACACATTTGGTATGTATTTATCCATTTTTGCAGGCTGTAGTGCAATTGGTGATCTAGGGATCTCTGACAGGGAAGGCTACATTTTTAAATGTGCAGTGGGGACAGCAACTGCATACCGCATTCCCCACACTTGACTTTCTTCTGTTCATCCTCTGTGTTTCACTGTTTGTTGGAGTCCTCACAGTGTTTCTCTGCTTATCTTTTCCGACTACTCCTCATTCTCTTTAGTGACTGTGGGATCTGGGGTCTTGGTAAAAATTTTAAATGCCTCAGGATATTAATAATTAAAAGTAAAAGCCAGAGACTGCTCCCTACCCTGTTTCTTTGTCAAAAATCATATGATGTTGGGATTTCAACCTCTGCTTCTGTTGTTGTTTTTTTCCACTTCTTTTTCCAGGTTCACCAAATCCCACAGGGAGACAGACAAATGAGACCCCCCAAACCCAAGAGGAGGAAGATCTCCAGATAACAGAGACTTCTCCACTAATGCGCAGTGTTTATCAAAGGAATGTGCACAGATGTATCTGTATATAGGTATTGATATAGCCACTGTTATATCAATATTTAAACTATGGCAGATAGTTACCACCACCACAGGGTGCTAAAAGAAACAGTGATACAAGATTTGTATGATCAGGAAAGATAATGAATGCTGGAAAAACCAATCAAAATCCCTATATGATGAGAGTGATAAAAGGTCAAGAGATTATGAGAAACTCTTTTTCTATAATACAAAAATTGTGATCATAAGAAATAGTCCAAATGTTTCTGAGGAATTTTCAATGTTGTATATAGAAAATACAGAATTTCATGGTGATATCAGAAATGTAAATATTGTACAATATTGTCATGTACAAGCGTACCTAATGCACACTTTATCTTTTATTGTACAAAGAAATAGTGTACAAAATTCTTTGGTTTCTATGGAGTACACCTACCAGAGATTACCAGTGTAAAGTGATAAATAAAAATACAACCTAAATGCTTTTCTATGATAATGTAAAATATGCTGTTTTTGTATTTAACAGCAGAGAAAAGGCATGATGATGTAATATCTGAATTATGACATACACTGCACACCACTGAGTGTACATTTATATTGTCTGTTTGGAATGAAACTTGCCTGGAAGCACTGGGCTCAATTTTGGGTGTCTAGGAAATTGCAACCTTGCAGATTTCTAAAGAGATGAGGGCTCACAGGTCTAAATTAAGAATTCAGAAACTGCAACCATTTGTTGCATATTTTTTTTACCTAAGTTTTAAAATAGAATAGGTTTTATAAAAAAAAAAAAAAAACTTAGATGGAATATTTTACTCAGCCATTTCTGTAGTTAACATTTGATAGCCACCTGTTGAACTAAATAGCTTACACTGCACCACCATTGATGCTCTGAACTGAAGTTTTTTGCAAACAATATCTGACAAGATAAACTTTCTATTTCTGTACATGGAAGCAAAAGCCCCACTTTGAAACCATTATCAGAGGTAAGGTTGATGATAACTCTTTTTTTTTTGTAGTGGCAAAAATAAGTACGAATCATCAAAGCAAGTTTCATATCCATTCATCAGTATTACTTAACCCAGAAGTTAAGGTGGCTTACAAAATTATTAGCAATGGTAATTTTTTATCAGTATTATGTAACATATCAGATTTATTTTATTTAAAGAATTATTTATACCATTAACAGATTATTATATATATTAATGTGGCTGAAATGTGCAGGTTGAATCTATTAACCAAATTATTTATATTAAGAAAAAAATGTGAAACAAATGTAGAGAGAAAATACTACATTACGAGTATACAAACCTAAAACTGTGAGCCATTGTTAAAGTACAAGGTAATTAATAAGAAATGTAGCACAACATAATTTTCCATCTTTTTTTTTTACAATTTTTGTGGTGGTGGTATAACCCTATCTTCCAGGCAGTTAAGCGAAGTTTCAGACCTTCAGCCTGACTTCAGCTGATGGATTGTTAAAAACAAGGGATCCATTATCCCTTTATTCTTGGAACCACCAGCCCCTTCCCCCAAACCCTTAAAACCCTAGAGAGCACTTCCTAGTTTCTAGCCTGGGCCTCACTCTACAGCCTAATGCTCAGGCTGCTGGGAGGTTCCCCAGTAGCAGGCTCGGGACCCCCAAACGCCCACCACCTCCCCTACTGCTCCTGTCGCATCCACCCACCTAACTCCTCAGTCCCGTCATGTAGCAGAGTTCCAGTAACTCAGGAAAAAGGAGACCAAGGTCATTCTTCTAGTTGGTTTCTTGGGGCCACAGCACAGAGCACGCCACCTGGGCTCACTTTGAATAGCAACAGCTGTTAGTTCTTCCCCTAGGTCTCCTGTGTCCCTGTCCCTTCCGTTCCCACCCTCATGCCTACCCCAAGCCTGATGGAATGCAACTGGCTACCCTGGGCTTTGTGGCCTGGAAGTAGAAACGTTTCCTTCAGGGGGTAGGGTCATTTTGTCTTTCGCATATTGGTGGGATCGGCTGCCAGGTCCTTCATGCAGTCACATAAAGTAATGTTTCATGTAGTTTAGTTGACATGTTTTTGTTATAAGTTGATGTGTTTGGTATGTTTAAGCCATTAATGTCCATTTTTTCACACCAACCTGCTTTTCTACTGTTTTTTCTACACAGTTGTGTTTATTCATAGATAGATGTACATATGTGTTTGAGTGTTTGGTATGTCTGCATGTGTGTGTGTATGTGTGTTGATATGTAGAAGATTTTTTTAATCTTTGCTTTTCTGTCTTGGGACTAAGTTTGTGTTGACCAAGTCTTCTTTTTGATATTTTGAGCTAATTCAGTTTGTGCTTCCCCACCACTGTATACTTTACATCAGCAGAACATGTAAAGTATGTTTGTGCCCATGATTTCACTGGTTTCTTATGGCTTTGATGTGGGTGCTAGGTGTAGTTGTTTCAGTCCGCACAGGGTTTTTTCCTCTCTCCTACAGTTATATGGTTTCATGTAAGCAGTTAATGTAAATATTGTTAGCATTACAGGTAATGCAGTGCTGTAACATTTTTTTAAATGTTGCACCTACTTTACAATTAAAAAATTGGTCACTCGTACTTCAATTTTGCCCATAGAGCCATTTCTTTCTCTTTGTATTGAAGCCAATTTATTTTTTAGAAATGAAGGCTAGCCCTTCTATGTTAATAAATTTTTTATTCCCTAAAATAAACTTTTTAAAAAAAAAAAAACAAATCCAAGAATGGAAACAGAATGAAAAATTTTTGCTCCTTCAAAGAAAATGATAGTACCTGCTGGGAAGGGAAATCTAATTTTATTTTGTGTCCCTGAACAGTCATAGGAAGCACAAGGAGAATAAACTATATACCTCCAAGTAGTTTTTAAAGATTATTTCAAATGACTGAAAATTAACTGATCAGCTCTTGTGTGATTTGTCTTGTTTGTAGCATTAAAATCAATCCAGGATTTTTATTTATTTAAAGGAACATTTTTGGTTTGTACCTTTCAGTCCCATTATGAATGAAAATGCTTTAAGAAGAACATTCATCCCTTGTGATATCATGGGCCACTTTTAGTCTTTTATTTGAACCCTGACTTTGAGTTTTTGCTATGTCTGTTTTTTAAGTAAACGCAGCCTGCTTATTTGAACATAACACTGCAGAATTGTGGGAGGAGTGGAGGGCAGTTATTTCACTTTCTGTCAGTTTTATGAAGATTCTTATATTCCATGAGGTGATTCCTTTTTCATCTCAGACCATGATAGCACATTGTCGTTAACTTTGGTAATCTTCCATGAAGTTTGCAGTGTTCCCTTGCAAGTCATAAGCAATTTTGCAGTAAAATTTTAAAATCTAAGATGCCTAAGATGTTGGTGGCATTTCTCTTTCTGAAAAGAAAGCCAAGATACTAGACCTTACTGAAAATCTGTTATCTTATTTACTTTGCCCATTTATAAGCCCAAATGGTGTAATGCAAGACTCAAGACTTTTAATGTATATGAAGTGAGTTATGCATTACTTGATTCATTTGGGGGACATGAACAAAAAAAAATCAACCAGCCAGAACTGTAATATTCAATTAGTTTATCTTTTCCTTTCATTCACTCTATCACATTTGCATTAGCCAAAGAGATAAGAACATTAGAAATTCATGTCTTAACAACCCAGAAGTGAATTTTAAATCAGTGAGCCAAAAAGCAATAAATAACTCGAACATGGGAAATCCTGCTAACAGTGGGGAGTCTGATACAGAAAAAATATATAAAAAGTATTATCTTCAAATATGAAAGATTAATTTGTATTTACTGTAAATATGTATTATTAGCCTTATCTGCTTTTATACACACTGTGTGTGTGCCTCAGTGACCTTTTATAAACCGGAAAAATGGTTGATTCAATAATTTGTTATATAAATACAAAGTTGTCTATAAATTGGAAAATTTGATGCCAGATGGCTTCATAATATACAAATGTGTTTTGTAACATCATGCCTTTATGGATTAAGTATAAATACACTGGATTGTCTGTGTATAAGAGTAGCAGTTTACATTTCACCTGCATTTCAAGTGGATTATTTTTGTCCAAGTGGTTATTCTATTAGGAAAAGAAAACAACTAACATTTTTAATGTGGAAAACAAATATGGTTTTGATTTCACCAAAACTCCTTTTCACACTCAAGAATCAGTTAGATTCCATGCTAAATGCCTTGCATTATTAGATTTCCATAGGAGGTTCATTGATCCACAAGAGGGATCTATCTAGGAAAATTCCCCAAATCGAATTCTTCTACTTGAGAGACAGGCTACACATCTTTCTTTCTAATACGAGAGTACTTCAAAAAGTTCATGGAAAGATTCTTATTATCTTTTAATATATTTTCCTTGAACTTTTTGAAGTACTTTCATATTAGGCAGGGGTAGAACCTCAGCCTTCTTATTACTTTTTAACTTATTATTTTATTTGTTTCCACACATCTTGGAAAGCACCACACAGATAAATAGGGCCTAGTTCTTGTGAGCCAAGGTGGCTACAGTGTCACCCCAATGCAGGCTTCTCAACCCTGGTACTGTTGACATTTTGGGCTAGATTTTTTTTTGTTGTGGGGCTGTCCTGTGCATCATAGGATGTTTGGCAGCATCCCTGGCCTCTACCCACTAGATTCCAGTAGTACCTACCCCCTCCCAACAATCAAATCAAAAATGACTCTAGACATTTCTAAACGTCTCCTGGGGTGAGGGGTGATGGGTAGGGGTTGGGGGGCCAAATGGGATTTGAAAACCACTGCCTTAATGGAAAGGGTTAGGGAGCATATGTCTGTGTAAAATATGGACATATTTGCTGTAAACAACAGAAAATCAATTCCTAGAAGCAGCCAAAATCCATGCCAAAGGAGTACTTCTTAGTCTGTGGTTAAGGAAGTAGATACATTAGTGTCAGCTGCATTCTGAACACATCTGACACTTGATCACAAAACCCAGGACGATTATTGAGAACTTCCAGGTGGTGGCTTAGGAGTTACCTAAATATTTGTGGCTCAAAGACTACAAGAAGACTGATAGCTCACTTTTGGTAATACGAGGAGCTTCAGGTAGTGGAAGGCTTCTAGAAGGTAGTGTAGCTGCCTCCCCTGTGTCAAGATGAGGAATTTGGTAAGGGGACCATGTTATGTATACATTTTTACAGCTTTCTACAGCAGCCTGGTTCAGGTATCAGTAGTTTTCATGTGATCATCTTGTAAGTTCTGACAAAAGTAGTTCAGTAGATCTTGGAGGTATCATTGACATATCTGTTTATTCAATAAACACTTACTGAGTGCCACACCCTCTGTGCAGCAATGGTGACACAGTGGTGAATAAGACAGGCGCATTCTCTGCCCTCATAGAGCTGACAAAGAAGACGGCCAAGTCAACATGTAAGTACAATACAGAATAATAAGGGCAGAAGAGAGGAGCACGTCACAGGGCTGCTGACCTAGTTGAATGGGGATGGGAACTTGAGCAAGGGTCAGGGAAAGACGAATAGGAATCAGTGAGGCAAAGAAGTGTGTGGCGTGGGGCAGGTGACAGAGAGTGTGTTAGAGGCAGAGAGAACGGCATGTGCGAAGGCTTGGAGGGCAGAGGAAGTGGGAGAGAAGAATGGGTGGTGAGGTGTGGGGCCAAGACTTTGCGCTTAACGTGGCAGTGACAGAGAACTATTGTAGGGTTTTATGGAAGGGGGTGATAAGATCAGGTTTCTGTTTTAGAAAGATTATTCTAGCTGCAGTGTTAAGAACAGGCAACTGGAAGAGGATAAGGCTGAAGAAAATATATCTTATTTCAAGTGCAGTGTTTTTAAAAAGTGTGTACTTCCTCAAAAATTAAAAAAAAAAAATTAGGCCACCAAAATTTTTCATATTACATTTGTTGAGCATGTTCCATCCCAGTCTTGAGGTATATAGATAACTATATGTGTGTAAGTTCATTTTAATAATCATGAAGAAATGCTATTCAGTACACGTACAGTTACTGCCAGCAACATTATTCCCTATTTCTTCTATACAAATGGGAAAGCAGTAATATTTATATTCTGATGGCCCAAGGTTGGGAATGTTTAAAATCCCAGAGCATTTTGCTAATGTGATAGGAAGCAAGGCCTGCTAACCAGAATGCTCAGGTAAGTGTAGGTCAGATACGGGCTTTGGCATGGTCGCCTCATCCTGTACACCTCCCCTGGGAAACGGGAAGCTGCAGTGGAGTGCTGAAGATGCCAGAGGAACCAGGTGAGCATGAGGATTATGGAAGCACAGGAAAGCAGGAGTACAGGGGTCAGGGGCCGGAAGGAGGCCATCTGGCCACAGGGTCTGCCCCACAGCAGGGGAGACCACAGTGGCCTTTCATCATCCATTCCAACCTGTGATTACGTACAGCTCTTCAAAGCATCCACAACCATGGTCACCTCCTACACTCACCTACACTCAAACAGTGAACTTGAGGGCTTTTTAAAGCTAATTGTCAGTTTAAAAAAACAATCCTATGATCCAGAGGCCAGCAAATGGCCCTTCCCTCTAGCACAGGGTTCTGCACACAGGAAATGGACTCTCAACCAGGAGACAGCCCTGGAAGGTTCCAGTCTATTACGTTCAAATCTAGACTGTGCCACTAACTAGTTGTTTGACTTTGGGCAAGTTACTTAACCTGTCTTTGCTTAGCTTCCTCATCTGCAGAAGGGGAAGAATAACAGCACTTTCCTCACGGGGTTGATTAAGAATTGAATGAGATAATGCAGATAAAAAGCTCTTAGCACCTGGCGCATAGCAGGCACTCAGGGAAAGTTTATTATTAAACTGCAGTATAAAAGATTTAGCTTAGCAAAGGGAAGCTTCTGCCAGTGAAAGATGTCAAACATAAGGTGTCGTCATGTCTAGAATTGCTGTGTCTCCCTGGGAAGCTTTTAAAGGCAGGAGAGTGAGTTTACCTGTCCAGGGCAGTTCTGCCTAAAGGGAAGAGTGTTGCAGAGACCTTTTCCAGTTAACCCCTTTTAGCCCAAGGTTTCTGAATCTACTACCCAGGGTGTTTCCTAGCTGAATTCTACCATCCAAAAAATGGAACAGAAAAATAATTTTCCAGTAGACTAGCCTAGAAAATTAGTTCTCCAAGAAGTTATGTAAATGATTGGCTGTGGTAACCAGGGCAGAATCAGCATCAGGTGGAATTTGAGAACTTCTAACCTTCAGCCTCAGAATAGAGTTAGAACCAGCTCTATAATAGGTAGCTCAAGACTTGAAAAACGTAAACCTAAAATCAGTCAAGTCAGGGAATACAGAGTTTAGTACAGGGACATGTATATTTGACTTAAGAGACTGAACTTTGGGGTCTTAGTTCCTGTCACTGACTCACTCTGTGATTTAGGACAAACCACTAAAACATCCTAGAGCCAGATTCCCAGAGTGTGAATCCAGTCATTCAGCAGCTGTGTGTCCTCAGGCCAATTACCCTCTCGGCGCCTTAGTTTCATCACCTGAAAAATGGGGATGATAATAGAACCTACCTCAGAAAATTGCTTGAGGATTAAATACATTAATATGGGTGAAGTACTTTAAGAGTACCAGACATATAGTAAATGCCACGTAAGTTTAGTTCCTGTTACTACTAAAACTGTGCATCATAGAGGCTGAGTCTAACTCAGTTCCTTCATTCACAGATGGGAGTGACTACAGAATCTAAAAGAATGAACCAGTCTTCTGAGGGGTGGTCATTTAAGAGGGTCCTGATGTTCTCATTTAACCATGTACGAGGGCACTTCAAAGTGTTCATGGAAAGATTCGTATTATCTTTTAACTCTATTTTTCCATGAACTTTTAAAAGGACGCTTATATTTCCCTTCTCTGATTTAAACACTGATACTCTTGAGAGGAGTTGGATTCTGAACCAAAAAAGAGTCAGGAAGTTCCCAGAAGATTTGAGAGTTCAGGGGGCATAGCTATCCTAGGATTAACTGTACTCAAAAGACTAGCCGGAAAATGAAAAGAAACAACACACTGAAGTATGCTATGAAAGGGAAGGAGAAAGAACTAATATTCCTAAGTGGTGGTATTTTTAAGCACTATGAAGGATTATTATTTATTCTTTAATTGGAAGTTTATGTCCAAATACTAAACCTAGAATTTTCCAGACTGTGAAGCTTTAGGCACATCTTACTAAAAGAGGGGGTAGAATATGTTTAAACGCTGATGGAGGGGTAGGGTTAGGTGACCACCTAGCTCCCAAAGCCGGGGCTTCTATGGAGTTTCCTGTCCATCCAGCTTTCAGGGCTGCTGCGGAACACTGCATATGGGGATTGTGGCCAGGAGGACTGGTCACCCAAGGCTCTGGTCCCTGGACTGTGACTCAGTTCCCCCAGAACATGACTTTGCCTACCAAGTTAATCTTAAATATCTTTTGTGGTCAGGAAGACATCCTTAGGAAATCTCCTGTGACCTTTTACAGGCTCAGTCCCCTTTTTCCAATCAAATAAGGATTATTTAGAATCAGTAGGTTGCTTCAAATTTCAAAGTAAGCATGGACGTCAGGAGCTTGTGATTTCAGGCTGATTCTCACTGTTCTGGTTTATTTGGCAAAGAATGGGAAGCAAAAATTCACAGGAGCTGGAAAGGAAAGCATGTAAGAATGAGAATGAAGAAATGCACTGGGCTCTCTGGACAGCCATCTGTCTGTGCAAGAGTCAGCAAAGGTGAGGAGAGACCAGCTGCCCCCTTTCTCTTGGCTTCTCACCTCTTCCCAAATACCGGAGGTGACTGTGCAAGGAATGAGGCATCCTGGGGGGAGCCGCAAATGTGTGCACTACGCCTTTTAAGGCAACCAGGTCGGCCAAAAGAGATCAGGTCATGGCCATCACCATTAAGAAGAGCCTGTAGTTTTCTGAGCAGAGACCAAGATAAGTAGATGTGTGGTTCCTGCCTCAAAGCATAGCTTTCCTTTGTCTAAGGTAATGGTTTCCAACCTTTTTATCAGGAATTCCTATCAGTAAAATAAAAATAAAATTGAGGACATACTATACACATATATGAGTGTGTGTGTACTCTGTGTACTACTGAATTAATTTATCATGTGTGTTATAAAACAGACAAAATAGAAATTAGGAAATGCTCAGATGAACTGACAGAAGTTTTTGTATTTCCCTCCCTCACCCCATTGCATTAGCTTGCATCGGGCCCAGGGTGATCACTACTGTAAGCAGCAACATACTTGAAGGTCATAATATGTTGCTCCAATGAGCATAGGCAGTGATGGAACCAAACCATCAAAGGGAACTAGCTCCTCGAAAAGGGACCCAGTTTTTCTTACGCAACTTTTTATGCTCAGTTCTAATTAAATGGTAAAGTAAAGAAGAAAGGAAGGAAAGCATTCTTGAAAATGTAACTACCATGGAATCTATGTCTTCTATTAGGTTATGGGAATAACCTTGGTCTTTCTATAAACTCAAAGTTTCTATACAAATATATCTCTATGGATCTGAGACAGAATCACTGCCAGGTTCTGCCACCTGCTCAGGAAAGTCACCTACCCAGTATGTAAGGGAATGACATTAGCCCTGTACCTCCCATGCCACACCAAAGCCATTGGAACTTGCAGTTTACAAACCTGAGTCACGCACCCTAATTGTGCACATACATGTATACTCCATGTACTCCGAGCCTCAGGATAGTTTTGGAGCTTTCTTGTCAGGTACACAGGAGTGTGGTTCTAGACAGCTCATTCAAAAGGTCACAGTATTATGAAAAAGGAGCTGAACTGGGTTCTAATCCCAGCTTTGCTGTAGCTGTGTGACTTTGGGTAAGTGCCCTAAATTCCCTGAACCTGCATTTTCTCATCTGTCCCTAGAGGCACTGATGTTACCCTACCCACCCTACAGGGTTATCATGAAATTCACACAAAAATACATATGAAGGTGCTTTGCAAAACACTACAAATGAAGTCCTAAGGAATCCAGACCCTTGCGTTAAAGATCTTGTCAAGGCACAAAGACAAACATTTTCTAGGGATCCTTCCACCCCGAGGAATTTTCTCTTGAGGAGCACAGCTGAAAGGGAAACTGGCTTGTGGCAGATTTCTAATCTGAACCCAGAGCTCTGGGCTTTATAAGGCTAAAGAATAAGCTAGATGGACAATGAAAACTTATATAAAACAATTTGAGTAGATTTCCATGCTTTCAAGTAATGCTAAATTTTCCAAGGGATATTATTTGTTTGTTCATTTATTCATTCAACAAGTATTTAAACACCATCTTATCTCTGAGATAAAGTAAAAAAGGTTCTTCAAGGACTTGTGTTTCAGTGGATGAGAAAGATGTGTAAACAAACATTGAAATACACTGACAAGTGCCACAAGCCAGGTATGCATTACAAAAGTGACTTATGGAAGATTAAGAGTTCAGCCATTGCCCGCAGGGTTAAAGGACATTCAAGAGAGAGGAGACAAAGTGCAAAGACCAGGGGTAGGGTGAGGAGTGGGCAGGGGTGGAGAACAGCACATTTTCTGGGAACTGTAAGGAAATCAGTAAGTCCTGAATGTAATATAAAGAAGGAGAGGGGCAGACATTAAGCCCTAAAAGTAAGCAGAAGCCAGATCATGGTGGAAGTGGGATGCTGGCAGGTCTTCCAGGCCAGTAGAACATCGAAAGCCACGAAAAAATTTAAACCAGATGAGTGATAGCCAGTCATCTACACACACACATTCCATATTGCACACTTAGCATATGCATCATTCTAGGATACAATGGTGAGTATGACCTGTCATGTTCCTACACCCATAGGATGTACAGCCTAATGTCAAAAACAGATGCCTAATAAAGTGTAATGAGTGTTATGACACCTATAGGATTTTAGGGAACCATATAATTTTTTTTTTTTTTTTTTTTTTGTCTTTTGTCTTTTTCCGTGTCCGGCAATGGATCGCAACCCTCAGTGTCGCCCCCGTACCGGACCGGGGACCGGCAACGGGATCGCAACCCTCGGCGCCGCTCCCGCGCCCCACTCAGCCAGTGAGCGGGAACAGGTCTGCATGTGGGATCCGAACCCTCGGGCGGGAGCGCCGCCGCGCTTCCCAAGCGGCGCACTTATCCAGTGCGCCACCGGGCCGGCCCAGGAACCATATAATTTTATTTTAGAAAGGTCACCCTGACCATAGTTTAAGGATGGATAATTTTTCCTATCCTCCTGGAAAAATGCCAACAGCTCAAGTTTGCTCCACTGGCCTCAAGGTAAAAACCCCATTGCCCTCTGAGAGGATAAGTGAATATATTCCATTGACCCTGGAAATTAGGACATGGTGAAGGGTCAGGATAAAGTCAGTGATTTCATAGGGATATATTTAGAACCCAGAGCCATAAGGTTGAAGTCAGAAGGCTGGTGCTGTAGTTTCAGTTCCATTCCTGATTATGCATATGACTTTGGGCAAGTCATACTGCTCACTGGTCCTAATAATTTTAAGGAGACAATAGAGTTCTCTTCAGGTTAATATTCTAAGATTCTATTAAAGAAGGCTAGTAATCTATTGAAGAAGGCTAGTAATCAGCATGTTCTCGCCAATCCTTATTTACTCAGGAGACTTCTACTGGGGTTTTCTGTGTTGGTCTTTGTAAGATCTGCCTAATCATAGGCTGACAATAAAGAGACAATCTCCTGAAGCATTTCTCCAAGTCACTTCGATCTCCTCCTCCACCCCTACCCTGCACCTAACACTGTCCTTTTTGTTGGTCTTATTTAAATCACAAAGATGGAATAACAAGGAACAATCCAATTTATGAGTACACTCTGTCCTTATATCTCACAGCAGGATATTATCTCCCTCAGAACGGATTTGCCATTTTCTTTTTTTCTACAAAACATTATATGAGGCAAAAATCCTGAGGCAAGAAGATAATGTTGCACAGGATGAGCTTTGAGGGGACCCTCACCTATCCATCACAAAGTCCATAATTTCCTTAGCCAAGATTTACAAATCCCTGTGAGATCAAAGGAATTATCTGAAGGCCTGACCATTGTGGCAAGGATGGCAGGGAAGATGGGAGTCACATATCCCAGTGCCACATCCTGTCATCCCAGGATGTGTACTTGTCAACATAGCTCGAACTGAGGCCACTTAGATGATGACACATACTCATACACTGTTCTGCACCTATGACGTTCACCCACTTTTGAGATAGGAAATAAGAACAGAGAATGTAGAGGCAGCTCCTGTCAAGATTTAGCTCTGCTGTGTCCACATTACCTGTTTGCACCCACCCTAGGCTCAGCCAAGTGGCTATCATTTGGGGTCTCAGGTGCAGTCAAATGGTGCCTGAGGAGTCATGATGAAGGCATCCTCCCTCACATGTCCACTGGTTGATCAATGCTGGCTGTCAACTGGGACCTCGACTGGCACTATTGGCCAGACACTAACACGTGGCCTCTCTGTGTGGTCTGGACTTCCTCACAGCATGGCGTCTGGGTTCCAACAGCAAGTGTCCCAAGAGAAAGAGCCAGATGGATGCTGTATTGCCTTTTCTAACCCAGCCTCAGAAGTCACATGTCACTTCTTCTGCTAAATTTTATTAGTTAGAAGCAAAGCTCTAAAGCTAGCCCATATTCTTTTTTTTTTTTTTTCCAAGATGACCGGTAAGGGGGTCTTAACCCTTGACTTGGTGTTGTCAGCACCACACTCTCCCAAGGGAGCTAACTGGCCATCCCTATATAGGGATCCGAACCCACGGTCTTGGTGTTATCAGCACCACACTCTCCCAAGGGAGCTAACTGGCCATCCCTATATAGGGATCCGAACCCACGGTCTTGGTGTTATCAGCACCACACTCTCCCAAGGGAGCTAACTGGCCATCCCTATATAGGGATCCGAACCCACGGTCTTGGTGTTATCAGCACCACACTCTCCCAAGGGAGCTAACTGGCCATCCCTATATAGGGATCCGAACCCACGGTCTTGGTGTTATCAGCACCACACTCTCCCAAGTGAGCCATGGGCCGGCCCTAGCCCATATTCTTAAAGAGGGGAATTCAACTCCATCTTTGATAGAGTGACAAAAAATTTGCAGACACATTTAAAACCACTATACAAGATTTTAACAAAATATGTGATTGAAGCATAGTCTCTTACCTGGTATAAGTATTGCTAAGATAAAAATAATTGCTAATACTTATGGTGCACTTATCATGTGCCAGGAACAATGCTAAGTGACTCTACATGCTGTGAGAGTTAAATGACATACTGCTCCCCCATTTTACGGGATAGACACTGTTATTTCTCTATTTTATAGAGCAGGAATCTAAAGTTTAACGATTTTAGGTAATTTGTCCATGTTATCCAGCTAGGAAGTGGCAGCCCCAGGCTAGGAACCTAGGCAGGTACAGGGTTCAGGCACATATCCACTAAGCCATTATTGTCACATTTCCTCAGCCTGTTTTACTATAAAGATGAAGGTACATGAAACAGATTTCCCAGAGTTAGCTAGTGGATGTATAACAGTGTATCCAACCTCAAAAACAAACATATTTGTACAGTTTATAATAATACACAATGGAGAAATATCTTCTTGGTAGCTTATTACATGAAGATTTCTGGAGGAAGGAAGTTAGATTTGATGTAAAAATCCTGTGCTAACCCTTTCGTGGGGTAAAAGCGAGCTTCCCTAGCCAGGTTTCAGGGAAGGAGGGAGCTTCTTGGAAAAAGAAGGAGTTCCTATACCTCCAACCCTCCCCATTTTCCCCAGGAGGATCAGGAGATTTGTGGAGAAGAGACTTATCTAACAAAGATTTCTTTCTTGTAAAGAGATGCTATGTACTATGCAACATGAACTCTCCCTATTCCGCCAAAAATCTTCAGTGAAATTGCAAAAAAAAAATCATAGTGGGTTTGGTATCATTGGACTTATTGTTATAGCTAGTTTAGAGGATGAGTTTTGTATCAATGATGATTCAGATCAGCCTGTGCTGATAAAGGGGGCACTGACTTCTGGTTCTTAAATCATGCCCTGTAATGAGTAGTTCATATTCCGAACAAAGTAATCCAATTCATGAACTAGTTTCAGTCACAGTAGAAACCTCTTCATCCTTCCCAGGAATTGACATCTGGCCCATCTCCGCCATCTAGCATATGCTTACTGAGCTGCCTACAACACTTACATGCAGATACTAACAAATGATGTTTGATTGAGGTAAAATGAAATTCTGGGCTGAGGGGCTGTTTACCTTGTTTTGCCTGCTCTGGATAACAGGAATCTAATAGGAAGGCAGGTCCCACTCAGTCCAGATATATAACAATTCCTCAATGAGTCTATGAAACCAACCACTTGTTGGGACTTAGCCAACACTCTGTAGTGAAAACCAGACAAATTTGACTCTCTGTGCTTAATAACTCAGGACCTCACAGATTGTCTCTGGCTCCCCCTTATAAGGGAAGTGGCCGTCACTCTTCATCTGTCTGTTTGAAGGCATAGCTCTGGTCTGATTGAAGTCAATTTCAGATTTCCTAAGTGGTTCTTGTCCAGTGGCATCTGCTGCCTCGTGCCACAGATTCTCGGTGGTAAGTCTCAGCCTTTGCACAAACACAGTGATTAAATGCTAAGTGCCAATTGTTTCCTACAAAATGCTTTGATTTCCTCCATCAAGCTCTGAAAACTCTGGCCCTGGTATTGTGGTTTTTGTAGCTTTCTTGCTCTACCACCCACACATTTTGATGGTGGTTGTGCTTTCTTTTTGGAGACAGATAAACATTCACAGCACCAAGAGGAGCAAGGGATTTATAGCCCTTTTCACATGGGAGGAGTTAGTTATATTCTGATTGGAGTCAGACCTAAAGTGGATCCCTTGCTGTGTAGAAATATGAATGCCCTGACACTTCCAATGCAGCGCCTTTAAGCCTCTCCCTGACGCTGGACACTTAAGCCGTACTGTTCCCTCCCTTTGTGAAACACTGTTTCTGTCTCCTGAAAGCTTAACAATCTAAGACAGAAGAGTATCTGTTGAAGTAGCCGAAGTAGATATGCTGAAGAGAGAGGTGGGAGGAGGAGGAGGATGGTCGGCAGCATGGACAGGAGGGGACAGCCCACAGAGGAAGGCCTCCGTGATGCGGGGAGATTGAACGGAGAAAGGACCAAGCAGATGTGTGTCATTTTGTTTCCAGGGGATAAATAGGGACTTCGAGCAAATACTGTCAGGTGAGTGGGTAGAAGTGGCATCAGATGCAACGGGTTAAGGAGCCGGAGAGGAGGCAAAGCCATCAGAAGAGATCACTCTTGGAGCATGTTGTGCAGTGAAAGAAACTATAAATACAGGGGGGAGACAAAGGGGCGAGGTGGTTTCACAGGATGATACAGGAGGCATATTTAGGGGTTTCCGCCCTCCCTATGCTCCTTTCTCATAGAGTCTGTCCCTACCAAATGCCTGTGAGTGGAGGAGGCATCGGTTCTCCCCATTCCCAGCCTCAGATGATTGGACCAAGGTGCCTGATTGGAGGAAATCCAGCCCAAGTTTCCAATGACAGGTTTTCAATGAGTGGGATGAGCAGGGAACAGACAGATTCCTTCTCATAGGAACCCCAAACCAAGAGGCACAGATAAAAGATGCCCTTTAGGAATGCATCCTTGAGCTGAACATCAAGTTGATGAGAATGTATGGCTATTATTGAGTCAAGTGCATGTCTAAGTCCAGGACGGGGTTGGGAAAGAGAGAACAACAGAACAGCTACAGGGAGAAAAGTGGAGAAACCATGAGTAAGAAATAACAATAACTAACCTCTAGTTACTTTGAATGGGTTTCAGTTCCTGGCAACCAAAGAAAGCCTATCTAAACCAGATGAGGGGATTGAGCTTTCTGGGTAGCAGAGACTGAAGATCTTAGAAAAAGGATTGTTGATGGAGCACAAAGGGATGGGAGGCATGGAGTAGGAGAGATTTTTCTTCTCCCATAGCCAGGACCATCTGGCTTAGTCTTACCACCAGGCACCCACAGTGTCACATGGTGAGTCAACTAACTAACCAAACTAGTGGGGAGCTACACATAATCCAGTGGCTCTGCCTTTCGTGCTAGCTCAGCCACTAGCAGAATGGCCAAGTTTAGGTCTGTCATGCCTGCTCCTTTCTAAGACTTAGTTTCTTTGTCAATAAAATGGGGATGATGATAAAAGATGGAGAGAATTTGACTTACTAGGACTCTGGGGAGGCTGTGGAAATGCAGATCACCATGATAGAGCTGACCCTGGGTGCAGAAAAATGGGGATGATGATAAAAGATGGAGAGAATTTGACTTACTAGGACTCTGGGGAGGCTGTAGAAATGCAGATCACCATGATAGAGGTGACCCTGGGTGCAGGCAGACCCAGGGTCTTGGGTCAGGTTTTCCAGAATCTCTAAGATGGAGATTGAAGTGCAGGAGGTTTATCAGGGAGTGTTCTCAGGGTCAACTCCTGTGAGGAGTGAGGCAGCAGGACCGAGCAGAGCGAGAATTTGCACAAAGTCATCAGCCAATTCCATAGGAGAACTCATGGAATTAACAGCTGGGATGGCCCTTCAGATTGTCCTGAACTGAAGCATGAGGGCTTGCCTCTGTATCCCCCTGGAGACGTCTACTCCTCTTTTCATAGAGTCTACCCTACCCAAGTGCCTGTGAGTGGAGAGGGAATCAGTTATCCCCATTATCACTGGGTCTAGGAAACCCTGTTAGGTGAGGGGGCTCCCTTCATTTCAGGGCCGTTCCTGGGGAAGGACCCAGCTGGAGGAACTTCAGGGGGCAACATCCCCTGCAGATAGGGGATGAGGGCCTCGGTCCTGAAAGGGCAATTGGATGGCACCTCAGTCACAGCATCTGCTACACATAAGAGCTGAACCACGGTTCTTAGGGACCAGATAAGGTGGAGGGATGAGTGGGGTGAGGGGGAGATCACGGAAGACTATTCCATGCTGATGTGATCCTGCTCTGTCTCCCACCTGAAATCAGGAAATTAAGTGACCTGTGACAATGCTGCATGTGGCTGGATATGAGTGTGTGGAAACTGTAAAGGGATGGACGTCTGCAGCTAGTCTGAGGCCAGGAAGCCTGGGGAACTTAGCAAGGAGTCCGAGAGAAGCTGGAGATAATGAAGCAAGGGAACTGTACAGAGACCACAGAATGTTTAGGGTCGAGTTTAACCTAAATCTCTAAAGGGCAGGGAGGTCCCAAGTGTCATATTTGACAAGGTCACTTTTCCTGGCATTGGGCTGGGTTTTAAAGATTTCAGACCTCAAAGAGCAAAAGCGAAGGAAAGTGCTCTCAGCCCACGGCTGGGGCTCTCGAGTTACTGAGCACTCTTCCAGGCCTGATTTGGGTAACATAGGAAGAGATGTGTGAGAGGACAAGCCTCCACCCAAAGCACTTCAGGGAGTTCAGGAAGTGCTCTGGACTGAATTGTGTCCTCCCAAAATTCATGTGTTGGAGGCTTCACCCTGAATGTGACTGTATTTGGACACAGGGTCATTAAAGAGGTAATTAAGGTTAAATGAGATCATAAGGGTGGGGCCCCGATCCAATTTGCCTGATGTCCTTACACCAGAGATGCATGACATAGAGAGGAAGGCGGCTGTATGTGAGCCAGCAGAGAGGGCTCAGGAGAAACAAACCCTTCCAGCACCTTGATCTTGGATCTACGGCCTCCAGAACCGTTATTTAAGCTCCCCAGCCCATGGGATTTGTTATGGCAACTTAGCTAAGCTAAGACAGGGGGACAGGCAACCAGCAGGCTGAGTAGGTTGATGCCAGAAGCAAAACTCATCTATGTCCTCACATTTCTCTCTCTTGTCTTTCCTGACTCACGTGATCTGACTCTGGAGGGGCTTGTCAGTGGCCAGGGAAATCCTGGCAGAGGCATATTTTCAGGGCTGTGCATGAACTCTGGACACACAAATGTCAAAGGCCAGAAATCAAGACCTCCCAGGGTGATATGCCCATCAGCCAACACCGACTTCTGGTCCATGTGCTGGAAGTGGAGGGAAGAGGAGCTGCTTCCCACTCATGCTTCCTCATTTCCCACCATTGCTTGGCCATTGCCAATGTCACTGTCTTGAATTCAGCTTTCAAAGGAAATTTGTTTCACTGTTATTCTTTTGGTTCCAGTTCAGAACTTGGATAAAAAGTACAATCCAATTTAAGAGAACACCCAATGCCCAAATAAAAACTGAAAACTAGGAAGGTGAAAGAGTTCCCTCTCTGGGCCTCCTTATCTGAAAAATAAGGCAGTTGCCCTAGGTTTGTGGTTTAAAAAAAAAAAAAAGGTGTTGTGTGTGTTTTAACCACAAGAAAACTTTCTTCAAAAGAAATCTTAAGAAGCAGAAACAAAGGAGGTATGTAAGAATTGAGTTGCTCAGATCAAAAGGGGAGGGTTGAGTTTCAGAATCCTACTCTCCAAGGTGGGGCTTTGCAAAGCGGAGTCCAAAAAGCACGTTACTGTCACCTCCTAAATGCTCCTCCAGTCTCCTGGTTATGGATCTATGAAGAGTTGGTATTCTCACACACCTAGCTATAGCCCAGCCAGCCTCACCCACTGCCCCATAAACGTGCCCCTTGCCTGCCTTTGTGAAGACAGCTCCCTCCACCAGAGGGTCTTCCTCTCCAGGCGCCTCTAAATTTTCTCCATCTCCATTGACACTGCTTTAGTTCAGACCACCATCACCTTCAACCTGCTATGACTTCCTAACTCACCTCTCTGCTCTGGCTCACTCCTCTCTAAGTAAGGCTCTGTATGGCTGCCAGAGTGGACTTTCAAGGGCACACATCTGATCTGTCACTCTGCTGAGTAAAACTCACTAGATATAAGCCTCAACTCCTGAATGTAGCTTTAGAGGCTGCTGTAGACTGGATACCCTCCAGCCTCATTGAGGCGTGATCTCCACTGCTAATAGTTGAGGGTGGGAAATCCTATTATGGTAATTGAAATGTGGGGCCTTAAAGAGGTGATTGGATTGTAGGATCGTGCTGCAGTGAATGGACTGGTAATGGTGGTCAAGGGCGTGGTTCTGAGGGCTTTAAAAGAAGAGCACATGAGGAGCTCTCTCTCTGCTCTGCCAGTTTTTGCAATGTGATACTCTGCCATCACTGAAGTCACCACCAAGGAAAGACTTCATCACGTGTTCCATGGACTTCAGACTTCCAGCATCTGCAACTGTAAGCAATACATTTTGTTTTCTTTATAAATCACCCAGTTCTATGTATTTTGCTATAAGCAACAGAAACAGACTGCTGTGGATTGATTGAATTGTGTCCCCCAAACTTTGTATATTAGAGGCTTACAGTTATGTTGAGGGTGGGAAATCCTATTACAGTAATTGAAAGGTGGGGCCTTGAAGAGGTGATTAGATTGTAGGACCATGCTTCAGTGAATGGATTAATAATGGTGGCCATGGGTGTGGTTTGGAGGGCTTTAAAAAGAGAGTGCATGAGGTGATTGCTCTCTGCTGTCTGTGCTT
>NW_007728802.1:17454-25468 GCF_000696425.1 Galeopterus variegatus | reverse complement strand
TCAGTGAATGGATTAATAATGGTGGCCATGGGTGTGGTTTGGAGGGCTTTAAAAAGAGAGTGCATGAGGTGATTGCTCTCTGCTGTCTGTGCTTCCACCATCTTGCAGTGTGAGACCCCTGGGTCACTGTCACCACCATTAGATGGACTTTGGACTTCCCAGGCTCAGACCCTGTAAATAATAAATTTCATTTTCTTTATAAATCACCCAGTTTCAAAGATTTTGTTATAAGAAACAGAAACAGACTAGTACACAGACTAATACAGAGGCTGTTATAAACTGAATTGTGTTCTCCCAAAAATTCATATGTTGAAGCCCTAACACCCAGTGTGACTATATTTGGAGACAAGGTCTTTAAGGAGAGAATTAAATGAGGTCAGAAGAGTGGAGCCTTAATCCAACAAGGATTGTGGCACTGATGTCCTAATAAGAAGAGGGAGAGACCCCAGGAGTATGCGCTCACACAAAGGACACAGTGAGAAGATAGCCATCTGCAAGCCAAAAAGAGAGACCGCAGGAGAAACCCACCCTGCCAGAATCTTGATCTTGGACTTTCAGCTTCCGGAACTGTGAGAAAATAAGTGTCTGTTTAAACCTCCCACTCATTCACTTATTACAACACATTTAACAAACATGTATGAAGAGATTATTCCAAGCCAGGCACTGTCCTATGTGCTAGGGACACAATGAAGAACAAGACAAACCAGATCCCTCATTCCTGTTCTGCTAAAAATGATTTATATTCTGGCATTTAGAGATAATCATTGAACAGATAATGCCAAAAATCGAAGAGTTACATTTTTGAAAAATCATAGAAAGAAGTCAAAATACCAAAAATATCTTTCTGAACAGTGAGCTTTAAATAATAAAATAATTCCTTCTGGTAAAGATATGTTATTCTAATAATTTCAAATAACACATGAAAGGAAGGCATAGCAGGATGTGATCACTAACACTAGTATGAATCAGTTATGGAACTTTTTTCTAGATTACAACAGAACTAGGCCACTGCTCTTAGGGGTAATTAGGCAGGCAAAATTTTTTGAAATAGCTTTATTAATATATAATTCACATATCACCCTGTACCGCCATGAGAGATGGAGAGGGATGGGGGGGGCAGCAGCACAGAAGGGCCAGGAGAGCCAGGCTCTGCACCCTCCACCCGCCTTACTAAACTGGGGTCCTCCTATTCATTCTTCCTGGCACCCGATCTCCTTAGCCACACCCCACCAGTGTCCTAGAACCACTGGGTGGAGACAGACCTTCCTCCCCCAGAAGAGACCCAGGCTTCAAAATTATTTAGTTCCCTTGCTTCTCATCCCCATAATTCTGGGCATTATAAAAGTGTTTCTCAAAGTATGGCCCACAGGTCACCCCTTCAGCACCATCTGAGGAGCTCGTGTAAAATGCAGATTTCCTGAAACCATCCCAGAACTTCCAGGTCACAATCCCTGGAATGGGGTTTAAAAACCTGTGTCTATGACAAGCAGCATAACCCAGGTGATTCTGACGAACACGGATGCTGGAGAGCGGGCGGAGCTCCCCAGACTCCCCGACTTTGCTCTTCCTGTGTGTCTGGGGGCGTGTCTATTGTATGTTTGCGTGTGCAGGTGTGTGTGTCTCCGTGTGCATGTGTGTGTCTGTGTGTCTGGATGCGTCTGTGTTCATGTGTGCGTGTGCGTGTGTGCCCGCACCGTTCTGTGTCAGACCTCCTTGCTGTCGGTGCCCTCTCTCCCGCAGCCCAGCCGGATTTGTCTGCACCCTGGGAACACGCCCACAGTGAAGGAATGTTTTGTCTCCAGGCTCCTGTTGATATCGAGCTAAAAATGCAACTGTTGATGCACCCAATTTAAGACTAAACTCTTGTCGCCTTCGGTCACCTCTGGATGTCACAAAAAAGCAGTTTATTAGCTGCTGTGCTCTCAGAGAAGGGTGGTCTTCCCAGCCACCTCCAGCCTGGGGGGTGTTAGGGTGGGTGCAGGAATGAGGGGCTTCACCAACAGCTGCTGGAGGGGCCTCTGAGCTCCAGGCAGTAGGCCCTACTCCACCCCAAGCCCCCAGGACAGGCGGCACACTGTCTGCCACCTCCTCCTACTAGGACTGGCTCCTACCGCCAGCCAGGCTTAAGGCAGGGCAGTACCACCTCTGAAATTCCATGGAGACACCCTAAGTCAGCAGCCCAGAAGGGGATGGAAGAATGGAGAAGCCCTACCCCATCTTGTGTGAGGCCAAATCCCTTGTTCCCCACTGGCTTCTCAGACCCTAAGAGGGGCTGATGACAAGCAGGAATCACAGTTCCTGCAGTCTCGCTCTCCATGCTGGTCACATGCTGCACACAGGGTGACACTGAAGCACATTTGTACACCACCAGGACAGGGACTTGGCCCCAGGGCAGCTCACACATCTACTTAACCACTATCTGTCTAATGCCAACTGTGCGCCAGGCTTTTTGTAGGCTCTTTCAGCAGTAATAGTGACAGCGATCATGTAAGGGTCACCGTGACCGGGAGCCAGGATAAACACGCTGCACCCATTATCCCCTTGAATCCACTACTGCCAACTTGGCAGATACTGTCACTACTCCAGGGATGCTGTGGCTTTGCAAGGCCCAGGACAGTGGGTGGCAGCACTGGGACAAGCCCAGGTTATGGGTCTAGGGCCCCTGCCTCAGGCTCTGCTTCACAGCAAGGAAACAAGTCACACAACAGCCCAGTGCCAGCAATTTGCCAAAGATTAACAAGCTCTTAAGTGTGGGAGGCAGGATTTGAACCCAGAGTTCTGGGTTCTGTCTGATGCCAAAGCCCACTCACTTCGCTTTAAACCCCAAAGTGCTGCCTAGACATGGGTGCCCCACTTGCAGCCTTAGAGACATAAAGATGGCAGGGGGTCATGTGGCCTCAGGAGGGGTGGAGACCTGTGTCTGGGGCTGCAGGAGGTGGTGGCAGGGACAAGGTCGGGAGAGGCCTGGGTCTGGCTCTACATGAAGCAGCAGCTCTGCCACCCAGGCCCAGCAGAGGGTGCAGGCCTGAGCCCAGCCCTGAAACACTCAGCTCACGCAGCCACTGTGGGGCAGGCCCAAGACACCCTGCTAGCCCACGGCAGCACCTGCTGGTGATCCCTGTTGCAGAGGCGGGGTCTGGAGTGGGGATGAGGAGGCCTCAGCCCAGGCTTGCTCTGGGAGCTGTGAAGACACAAAGAGTAGGAGGATTTTTCTTTCTGAGGGCTTGAGTCCGAGGGCTTCCTCTGCAGGGAAGAAATAAATCTGGCCACTCTTGGAGTGACTGGCTCGTCACAAAGGACTTCTCCACAGCAGGATAGTGAGGATTCTAGGAGCATGCTGGCCCAACCACACACATGAAAAGAAAGAACCTGCTGGACCCCAAATACGGTTTGGCCCCACTGCCCCGTGGGTAGAGCCATCTGCCCCAGTGGCTGTGCGGCCACAGGGTCCCACCTGGAGGCAGGGCTTCCAGGGGTGACACTGACGCTTCCTCCTCTTCCCAGAGATCACGCTCCCAAATTCACATTGTCCACTGGCCTAAAGCAAATCCCCTTCTTAAGCTGTGGTGCCACTAGGAGGCTGTGTGGCTCAGTTTTGAGATCTCTGTCACTGTAGCGGCTGGAGCTTGCGAGAGAGAGTCAGTGGTGAGGAAGCTCACAGTGCTTCCTGGGTGCTGACACCAGAGGCATTTGTGATGCTGCTAGCAGCTCTGTGAGGCTCTATTCTCGTTTATGCAATCCCAGTCATTTCACAACCCACAGGGAGGCGAGGAGGAGGGATTGGCTTTGATCTATTATCAAAGAAGATTTTGCATTTACGTGGGAATGGCTAATGCTAAAAATATTGCTGTTTGGGAGAAACACGGGCCCATCTATGCCCTAAATGTAGGTATTTACAATAATACTGTGGCATCTTGGCATACTCATCATTAAACAAATAAATGAGTGTGAAACTCCCTGTTTCATTCTTTATTTGAAGACCAAATGAGGTGGGGGACAAAGCCTCCAGGTGCTCATACATGTTTCCCACCTTGACCCCTTCACCCTCCCTGATCCTCCTTGATCCCCATGCTTTAGTCTGGCACAATGCTTTTCCCTGACACAAGGCTGGGGCCTGCACACGGAGGCTGGACCCTGGCTCCTTTATTTCAGAAAGAAGTTTCTTCCACATCTGATCCAGCCCAGGGAATAGGATTAGAGTCAGGAGACTGGGTCTGAACCTAAGCTCTGCCACTCACCAGCTACAAGGGATTTGCTTGAGTGAACTCTTGACCTCTGGGGCTTCTTCGTTTACAAAATGGGAATATTATTATTTGACCTTCCTCCTTCATGGGGCTTTTGTGAGAGTCAAATGGAGTCGCCTAGGTAAAAGTACTTGTAAATGACAAAGCATCATATACCTTGCAGAGGACACATTTTGGTTTTGTCAACCAGCATCTTTTACCTTTCCTTCTATAACTATAACCTAAATTTCCTCTGGACAACCAACCTCATCCCACTATTAGTCCCTGGGCTACAGGTAGACTTGGCCCTTCGCCAGTCCCTGGAGCTGGGAGTGTGGCTCAAAGCCAGGCCAGGGAAAGCCTTGCACCCTCCCAGCCTCCTCCCGTGGTGGACTGGCTCTCAGAATCCTTCCCAACCTCTCTCCAGCAGGCTGTTCTCTATTGCAATACTTGCCAGGACTGTAACTAAAAATTACCTTTTCCTGACTCTTCTGAATGTAAACTGTTATCCAAAATGTTTCACTCAAACAAGAGTTGGAAGGCAGATGTGTGACAGAGGCGGCTTTCCGTGGTGTTTGCATTTTCTGTTGCACGCATGCTTGTGGAGACGCTCGCTCTTGAAGCAGCGGTCTGACATCTGTCAATTGTGTCTTGGGTTTGAGGAGCAGTTTGGTGGCAATGGCAGTGAGGCCATAAGCCTCCTGGCCTCCTGATCCCAGAATCACAATATGGCATGTGATCTTGAACTCAGTTGTTCCCATGGTGGCCTTCTGATCCTCCACCTGGCTGTGTCTCATGGGTCATAGCTCCCTGGAGCAGGTCAGTTCTGCTGTATTCTGGGAGTCATGTCTGAAGATTCAACCTAGAACCTACTCCTTCAGGCCATCCAACAATTTTGTGAGCATTCAATATTGGCATTAAATCCCTCTCTGCTTTAAATATCTAGAGTGGCTTCTGTATTCTACCAATGAGTCCTACGTAGTACAGATGAGATGGGCATGTGGAACCCAACATGGATCAAAGAGAATCAGATCACAGAGTTTCAGTCAAACAGCTAAGAAACAGAGGCTAACTTTCTGATGGGCCTAGAGGTTGTGAGGCCAGAGCAGCTGGCGGCCACCTTGCCTTCATGAGAGAACTTCTCTGAGAAAAAAGCCAATGTGAGATAAAGGGCCACACCTGCTCTTGACACCATTGGAGTAGCTGAATCAAGCAACGCCTTGCGCCAAACCTACCCCTGGATTTTCCAGTTCATAAAGCCAACAAATTCCTCCTTCTGTCTAAGACAGTTGAAGTTGGGCTACACTTGACCACGGCATAATGTATGAGCCATAATGATGATAACAGGAGAGAAGCCACATAGCAGCAGGGGTCTGATGGCCATAAATCATTCTCTTGGAGGTTTTTTATAAAATACAAGTGAACAGGGCCTGGGCCTTCTGGATCACATGAGGCACACATGGGAGCAACTGGAAAACTCCCTCAGGTGAGGCGGTTCCCGTGAGACCCCTAGAGAGAGTGGCTGCCCTGAACCAACTCCTAGGGAAGGGAAGCACGTGGTGGGCATTCCTTGAAAACACTTGAATCCTTGAATCCCAGTTTCAGGCACTAACATTATTTTTTACTTAATTTTGATTTTCTTCTTTTAGGGTTAAAAAACTTTTGCATTAATTCACTCAGCATTGTAACCACCAGATGAAAATACTTTAAGTGAAATATTTCAGCCCAGCTTCTGTAAGCTGAAGCAGCTGGGCTATTTTTTAAAAATTGTAATAAATTGTGAATACATAATCAATCCCTCGAGTGCCAACTCTCTGTTCCATGTGCTCCCAGAGCTGTGCTTTTTCATCTTTATTCTACGCCCCTGAAAAGAAAAGCAATGTAGGGAAAAACATTGACAGACTGTTTCCTATGACGTTAACCAACAGAAAAAGCTAGTTGATGCTTAGTCCATGGGTTTGGGTGGGTGGGTGCAGATTTAGAATAACCCTCCCTTATCTGGAATAAATATTTTCTATCTAGTATCAAAAAGCCACGTGAGAAGAGAAGGCAAATGTTTTGATGTTTGAGGTCTGCAATATGTATAAAACGTAACAATAATGGAAACAGCCCTATGGAGTGGTGTGAACAACCACAGAAATAAATACTGAATGCTGTGGACTGATTGAATTGTGTCCCCAAAGTTCATATATTGGGGGCCAGCCCGGTGGTGCACTGCTACAGTGCGCCGCTTGGGAGTGCGGCGGCGCTCCCGCCGAGGGTTCGGATCCAACATACAGACCGGTTCCCGCTCACTGGCTGAGCGAGGTGCGGGCGCGACACTGAGGGTTGCGATCCGTTGCCGGACACGAAAAAAAAAAAAAAAAAAGACAAAATTCATATATTGGAAGCTTAATCCCCACTGTAACTGTTGAGGGTGGGAAACCCTATTATGGTAATTGAAATGTGGAGCCTTGAAGAGGTGATTGGATTGTAGGACCATGCCTTAGTGAATGGATTAATAATGGTGGTCAAGGGTGTGGTTCAGAGGGTTTTAAAAGAAGAGCACATGAAAGGTTAGTCTCTCTCTCTCTCTGCTCCTCCATTTTCTGCCATGTGAGACCCCTGGGTCACTGTCGCCACCACCAAGGCCTCTACCAGCTGTGTTCCCTGGACTTGGGACTTTCCAGCCTCTGACACTGTAAGCAATAAATTTTGTTTTCTTTATAAATCACCCATACTCAGGTATTTTGTTATAAGCAACAGAAACAGACTAATAGACCGATCAAGCATTTCTTTTTTTTTTTTTTGTCCTTTTTGAGACCGGCAGCACCACACTCAGCCAGTGAGCACTGTGAGCGCACCGGTCATCCCTATATAGGATCCGAACCCGCGGTGGGAGCGCTGCTGCGCTCCCAGCGCTGCGCTCTCCCGAGAGTGCCACAGGCTCGGCCCCCGATCAAGCATTTCTGAAGTGCCTGGCTAGGGCCTGGGTGGCCAAAGATAAACCAGACATGCTCTGTTGGCTCAAGAAATTTACAGTCTACAAAGAAGGAGGCTTGGTGGGAAAACATAGCTATTTGACAGAGGATTTGTCTTTGGAATCAAACAAAAATTATTCAAAGGCAAAGCTGAAGAATAAGTTGGGTGATCAAACCAACTGACTGTAAAGTATGGCTATGAAGTCAGTTCCCAAAGACCATTCCTGGAAATATTTTGAGTGTCTTGGAATGCATGCATAACCTCCTGAGATATCACCTTGAAGGGACAAATTCATTTGACATATAAGCTCCAGTTTGTTTGTTTGTGTTTGTTTTTAGAACCATATATGGGTAAAAAGATCACGTGGTTAAGTAGTTGGTCGATGGAATTTTCCTTTAAACTGAATTTCCCTAAGCCTCCCTGGGAGGCACATATTCGTTAGGCCACATAAACACTAATACTAAATTATACTGGTGTATTGCCTCTGCCTGACATTGCCTTTGAGGCCGCCCCTGAGTGCTGCTGGGATCTCCTCTGTGTGGAAGAACCATCTCTGCTCTCAGACTCTCCTGCCTGGACCGCTCACTGCTTCCTGCAATGCCACTCATGGCCATTTTGGCCAGGGTCTCTGGAAGCACTGCCTTCCCCTTGAGCTCCTGTCTACCCTGCAGACATGGCAGAAGGACCTTCACCCCAGCCCTATTCCAACCTCTGGACCTAGGTCTCCAAAGTCCCTATTGCAAGGAGCTCCCTGATCTTCCATCTGCAGCTACTTTTTAATCCCACGCCCTCATCCACAGGCAGGGGACAGACACCATGACATCCAGCTC
>NW_007728802.1:5951-17171 GCF_000696425.1 Galeopterus variegatus | reverse complement strand
GGTCTCTGGAAGCACTGCCTTCCCCTTGAGCTCCTGTCTACCCTGCAGACATGGCAGAAGGGCCTTCACCCCAGCCCTGTGTCATATTCCAACCTCTGGACCTAGGTCTCCAAAGTCCCTATTGAAGGAGCTCCCTGATCTTCCATCTGCACCTACTTTTTAATCCCACGCCCTCATCCACAGGCAGGGGACAGACACCATGACATCCAGCTCTGTCCCGTCTCCCCACCAGACTCTGAATGGAACTCTGCAGGGCCTCGTCTCTTTACCTAACAGATCCCTGGGCATCTGGCTGCCAGCTCATGGCACCACTAGGCAATGAATTCCTTTCAGATTCAGCCAGGACCTCGGCTACTTATAAAAAAGATCAGGCAAGGGCCTTAAGAAGTTAGATTCCCTACTGTCATTTCTCTGGGTTTCTGTCAGAGCTGACTTCAGCCAAGCTTACGTTTAATTATTAGAATGGGATCCGGGCAGGTGGCTGCTGGTCCCTATGCACAGAGAAGGGACAGTGTCTACAAGTGACTGTATAACAGAAACACACCTTACAGATCCCAGGGGGCAGGATGCCCAACAGCCCGGCGAGGCCAGTAGAAATAAAGATCCCACACATACTGTACACAAAGATTTCTTTTAGGAGGTTAGATTGTAGTGGATGTCCACATTCTGCTTTATAAGACCTGTAATGTTTTAATTCTTTTACAATTTTACAATAAAGATCTTTCCACTAAAAAAAAAGTCTCTACCTCATAAGGTTATGAGGAGAATTAAATAAGGTTTCAGATGTGAGGGGCTAAGCCCTCCCTCCCCTTCCTCACCGCCCAGCCCCCTTCTGCCAGAATATCCTAGAACTGTACATTTTTGAATATTTGAGAAAAAGAATATATATATATAAACATAAGCATGAATAGATTATGGAATAAGATGCAAAATCACATGAATTTTTGAGATAGAACAAGGGACTTAAAAGAAATTTCATTTCTGCTGCTCTGGGGCAAGCATTCGCTCTTGTTAGGGATACTTCAGCAGAAAAGGTTGAGAAGTTGTGACGCGGGCCCCGGGGAGCCACTGAAAGCTTCGCCACCGAGCACTGACAGTGTTAGAGAAGCCTCTGTGCGCAGCACGGTGGAGCGGGAGCCCCGAGGCCAGGCTCTTGAGCACCGATCCTGTGTAAAATCCGTTCACTCTGCCTCCTGAGCCCGAGCATCCCATGTACCAGGGATTCCACATGCATTCCCCTTAGGTCCACACGACCAGATCCATGTCACCAGATCTAAGTCACATGGCCTGAATTCAGACTTAGGTCTGCATCCTGCCACTCCCTGCACCTTCTGACAAACGGTCCCCGTGCTTCCCTCCTTCTGGCCTCCCCATCCAAAAAAAAAAAAAACAGATCCCCAGAGTCCTGGGGGCCAGGCCCAGCTGTAGAAGACTGTGGTGCCTCTTGGCCCCAGGTTGCCCCCATCCCACTTAGTGATCCATTCCCTGACAGAACAGTCTCAGCCATTCCACACCCGACTCCAGGATAGAGTAGCCCCATGGTTTTTTCAGAGAGACACGTGGAAATGAGTTTCAGATGACTGTGGCTGACGAGAGAAGGGGCTCTCACGCCCCAGTGGAGATGAGGCTCCACGGCTCGGCGGAGGGAGAAGGGGCGCCCCCCTGTGGCCACGTCTCGGGAAATGCAGCTGCTCCAAATGCCCGGGTCCTTCCCAGGGGAAGGATCCAGCGGTCTCCCCTCGCCCTCCGTGGGCGGCATGTGGTTCCTACCCCCGGGCATCAGAGCCATGGCTTCGCCCACCAGACCTGTCCCTGCAGCCCAGGAGAGCGCTCTGACTTGGGGACTTTAAAGGCTTCCACTTATCGGCGAGGAAGCAGGAGGAGGACAAGGTCGCCCTGTCCCCTGGAGTGCACTGCTGGTGAACTGGAAACGGCGGGCTCCAGCCTTTCTTCCTCTCAGCCTTTGCTTCTCTTTCAAGTCTGTAGTCTGTATCTTTGAGTCACACAAACATTTTAGAACAAACAGTAAAAAACAAGTCTGCTTGTGAGGGGAACGTCCTGAATTCTAATAAGCCGTTTCTCTCTGGAAGGCAAATGCATAGCTTCCAGGTTCCAAATTAGACTCTGACTTTGCCTGCATCTGTTCTGCCCGTGTTCTGTCCCCTCCAGCGGGAGTCTGGTAGGTGTGAAGCTCTGTAGATGCTTAAGAGGTCGAATAGGGTCCTGGGGGTGGGGGCGGTAATTGGGGCCACACATTTAGGAGGACTCGGCAGCAGCTACACCTGACGGGCTAAATCGAGGATTTACTAATACCTCCAGGCTCTGTGGTAGGTGCTCGGGGTGGACTGTGGAGTAATGTGGACAAAATCTCTACCCTCTTAATCCTAAAATCTAATGGGGAAGGAAGAAGTTAAGCACAAGTTTCCAATATTGAGTATTTGGAGGAGACAGGCAAGAGGCTGTGGGCACACGTGAAGAGCATGTGGAAGTGAGAGACAGAGTAAGAAACCTCCCCAAGAAAGTGACATTTAAGATGGACATTAAAGGAGTTAGCAACAAGGAAGTGAAGGGGAGGGGTGGTGGACAGACAGCTCCAAACTGAGGGATTGGCCTATGTGGAAAGCCCAAGGTGAGAGAACAGGGTGTGTTTAAGGAACCGAAATGTGCCGGATGTGTGGAGGGGTGGAGGGGAAGTAGGCAGCGGAAAGCAATTGACAGGTTAATGGGAAGGAAAAGACACCATCAGATTTGCAAATCGAAAGGATCTCTCTGGCTGTGGTGGGGAGAATGAAATTGGAAAGCATAGGGAATTGATTCAGGGAGAGTGCTAGGGGCTACGGCAGTTGTCTGGGTCTGGATGAGAGATGTTGATGACTTGCACTGGAGTGGTGGCTGAGAAGGTGGCAAGGGAAGGATGATTCAAGCAGAGACTGAGAAGGTGATAGGGTGAAAAGTTGGGCTTGGGTGCATGCTGTGGGTGTGGGAGAGGGGAGAGTCCAGGATGACCCCTACTCTTAGGTTCCCCAAAGTTATAATATTAATTGCTGCCTGAAATGTTCGACACCAGCTCCCACTGGAAACCTAAGGAAGAGCTCTCTGCTTTATGAAAGACCCCTAACTTCAGCCTTGTTGAGGCTCAGTTCAAGGGCATCACCCACTGGATTTCAAGACGACTTAAGAAGCATAAGAGAAGTGGGAGACTTGGATGAGGCAAAGGATCAGCAATTCCATCCCTAATACATGGGCCAAGCCGAGCCCTCAGCAGACTGCAGACCCTCGCCTGCCACCAAAACTCTCAGTCCAATAGCAAAGCCGTAGTACAGCTTCCTGCTCCTGCTGAGGGCCTTTCTCAGCATCCTGTAATAATAAAAGTGAATTGGCATCATTTCTATTATGAATGTTCTGCCAAGGAAAGGGTGCCATAGGTATTCCAAAGGCAATCCACATCAGCAAAGTTTGGGCACAACTTTCCCATTGGCCCTTGGAAGGTGATGCTTAATCTTGTATCCAGAGCTGCAGGTTAGTGTCATTCAAAGCAGGATGGTCTGATATTAGGAAGAACTATTTTGGGCTGAAGATGGTGCCAGGGTATGCCAATGTCTTCACCTTCTGGAAGACCCCTCCCACCCCTGCCTGTTTCCTACAGTGTTTGCTTCCTGCATCCCACACATGGTGGTAACTGCGGGACAGGGATCCCTCCCTTTAGTTCAGTCCTTATCCCACCATAGTCAGGGAGAGTGTTCACTGAGCCTTGTATCTGTTAGGTTCGTCATGGTTATAAATGTTTTGGTGGTAAAAATGTGACACAAACAATAAGGAAATTGATTACTGTGTAATGGGGAACTGAGTGATAGGTAGACTTCAAGGCTCTTTGATCCAGCAGCTCAGTGCTTGTGTCTAGGATTTGGGTTTTTCCCACCTCTCTGCTCTGCTGGGCAGCATGTTGGCTTGATCCACACATTGCCCAACCTCAGTAATTATCAACTTGGAGCCTTTTTCATCTATTTTCCTATCCACTTTCCTCCCCAATTTATTATTTGACAATCCCAAACATCATCTCATTTCATCCAAATGAGTAATTCCTTAGCATCATCAAATTATCTAATCAGTGTTCAAATTTCCAATTGTCATATATTTGACCAACTTTCTGCAATTTATTCAAAGGTAAGTTCTTAGAGATCAGCCTTGTCTAACCTTATCTTTTAAGATTGGAAAACAGAGACCCAAATAGGTTAAATTGTTTACCCCAGGGCTCTCAGATTTTATTTTATTCAATGTCAAGTCTATCCTGCCTCATCTCGTGTCGTATTTGAGGCAGGTGATCACACATTGGAAGACCCAACTATCACTCATTCATTTAGCAAATATTGGTTGAGCATCAGCTATGTGCAAGACAATTAGTCCAGTGTGGTCAGCAGCACTGGGATCCATAATTAGAGGCACTGAGCTTCAGGCAAGTATTCCCCATCCCTCTATCATGGTGCCTGAAGTCCCCATGAGAGTCACTCTTTTGAATTAGGGAATTTTCTTATGAATACACAGGGGACAATTTTTCTCTGGGGCTGCCCACACAACACTCTTCCTGTTTTGGAGGAATTCTAAAAGAGATGGAGGTGAGGGGAGAGGAAGAGAAAAGGCTTCAGTCTCCACTCTCTAGTACAGAAACAAAATTTAGGGATGGTTTTTTCCCACCTCCAGACAGCTGGAGAGAGATACCGGACATGGTGCTCACAATCAAACGCTGCAGCCCGGGACTGTCAATCTTGGAGGAGTGACACCGAGGCCCAGGGCCAGTTGGAGATTATCCACTGATGCTGTGGCCAAGTCAAGCCCAGGGGTGTGGTGCCAAAACAACGGTCCCCAGGAGCCACCTGTGCTTAGCCTGGCCACACTTGCTTCCCAAAGCGACTTGGTTCATTCCCTAGTCCATGCTGTGAGCTGCTGCCTGTCTTTTCAGTGAGTGTCATTTCTGCTTAAATTGCCTAGAATCACTTCCTGCTCTTGGCAACTAACATCTCTGACTAAAAGAGTCAGTTGAGAATAATAATCTATTGACATGTTAGATCTTTTCCAACATTGTTCTCATTGCCTTACCAAATTAAATGATTGCCACCTACTAGGAGACAAAATGGAACACAGGGCAGGGACATTAGGACAGACACTGCCAGGGACAAGGGAGGTTCAGAGCTGTGGAGACCTCTGTCTGGATCTGCAAATCCAGTGTGTTACCCCAGGTTGCTAGGGGACTGGGCTGGGAGGGAACCTTCACCTTCTTTCCACATTTGCTGAGGGGTGACCCTGAAGAACGGGTCAGTGTTTCACAGAGATTTATGCTAGTGCTCAGTGTTGTGTTGAAGGAGGAGACACGTGGCTCCCTAGCAGCCCAGATAGACAGATCCACACCTCCAACCCGGCTTGTCCATTCTCTGGTGGAACTACCACTGAATCCCGCTGAATCCCCCTGAGTCCCCGGGGCAGAATGCAGCAGGACAGTGCCGGGAGATTGCAGCTGGCTGCCAGGACTGGGGCTCCCTCTGGGTCTGAGAGAGCTGGAGGCTGTGCCTGCTGCCCGTGTGGGGTCGGGGCGGGCAGCCTCCACCAGGCCCAGGCTCAGCTCCCACAGGAAGCAGCTCTGCCCTCTGGGCACTTCTGCCAGCCCCCTGGCTGGGGTGTCTGTCAGCCTGGTCTTGGGTCCACAGCTCAGGCTCCTCCCATGTGCTCATCCACCTTCTAAACCAAAATAAAGTAAGACCATCAGCTTGCTGGGCAGAACACCCACTGCCTTCTAGCCTCACGCAGGAAGTTGCCTAATTAACTCCAAAATAGTTCCCCACAATAGCCAGATTTCCTACACCGAGTCTGTGGTTTCCTGCCCCTCAGACGGGCTCCCTGCCCTCCCCACCCCACGCCTCTCACTGTGCCCGGGCCTCCCTGGGCTCAGGCACCCCCTCCGTCCCTCAGTCTCCTCTCTCCGCATTCTTGCCCTACTTTCTCTTCCCCTCGCTCTTTGCTCTGCAAACCTCTTGTTTCCTTCCTAACCCGTGCCCTTGAGTTCATGATCATTTGTTTGCTTTTGGAAAATATTTCCATGTTCAGGGACTTCGTGGCTGTCCCTGATCTCTCTCCTGCTGGACTGCCAGTCTGAGGGCACATCTGTCTTTGGTCCTTATCCCATTTCTCTCAGGTCCAATGATGTGGTTGAATTGTGTCCCCCTAATAAAGATATATTGCAGTCCTAATCCCCAGTACCTCAAAGTGTGACGTTATTTGGAAATAGGGTCATTGCAGATGTAATTAGTTAAAATGAAGTCATACTGACTGGAATAGGGTGGGCTCCTTGTCCAGTACAACTAGTGTCCTTACAAGAAGACAGCCATGTGAAAAAGCAGAGATACACAGAGTGTTATCACCATGTGACAATGAAGGCAGAGACTGGAGTGACACAGTTGCAAGCCAAGGGACGCAAAGAATGCCAGCAACCACCAGAAGCTAGAAGAGGCAAGGAAGGATTCCAGGTTTCAGAGGGAGTGTGGCCCTGCCAGTACCTTGATTTTGGACTTCTAGCCTCCAGAACTGTGAGACAATGAGTTTCTGTTGTTCTAAACCATCTGCTTTGTGGCACAATGTTAAGGCAGCCCTGGG
Source organism: Galeopterus variegatus (assembly GCF_000696425.1). Taxonomy (NCBI): domain Eukaryota; kingdom Metazoa; phylum Chordata; class Mammalia; order Dermoptera; family Cynocephalidae; genus Galeopterus; species Galeopterus variegatus. Next base: position 10,529 of record NW_007728802.1, on the reverse strand, counting down.
AACCTAGAACAAATGCCACCAGGAATATCCCAGGACTTTCCTTCCAAGGGTCTCTTCCACCACCAGCCATGAGCTCTACCGAGCACCCAGTTCCTATGTGGAAATCTTCTCCTTGGGGCTAAGAGTGAAGCTTCCGTAAGTGAAAGAGCTCTCTAGAGGGTCAAACCGCGTGATTCACAGAGCGTGAGTGGCCTGTTGACCTTGACTGCCTGAATGCATTTCCCCAACCCCTGTGAGGTTCATGCGGTCAGTGAGGGTCAACAGGCCTCTCACGCTTTTCCCCATCACTCCCAATCTCCTCCTAGCACATCGGATGATGCTGTGATTGCCTCTGTGTGCTGTGTGTCACCGCATTCCCTCTGCTGGAATGCCAGCTCCATGAGGACAGGGTCTGTTTCGCTCCCTGGCACATAGAAGACACTCAGTAAACCTCTGCTAAAGGAGCAAATAACTGAAAGAGGACCCTTCCACCCCTGCCCACACGCAGGAGCTAAAGTTCCTCTGCTCTGGCAGGGGCAGGGAAGGGGATGGCAGGGCTGGAAACAGTGAATACAGTGGTCAAGTGGTAAAGAACCCAAAAAAGGTAATTTTCCATTTGTCTGAGGAATCCACGTGAGAGATACAGGGAAGGCAGGGCCTACCTTGTTTCTTTTCCTTCTGTGATCTCCAGTTCCCTGCTGCTTGAGGGCCTCACAACCTTGACTGTCAGTGTGATCCTGCCGAGTGACAGCACCCACCCGGGTGTTGGTATCTAACACTCCAGCATGGGGCTTCCAGGGCTACCTTGGCCAGCACAACCAAGGGATCTGTCGGTTCTGGACTGGAATGGAAAGGCAGAGCAAGAGCCCTGGGGGAGCCGTGGAGCTCCCGAGTTGCATGTTTGGAGGCCAAAGTGCTCACCCTCAAGCTCTGGGCCTGAGTGCTGCACACACAGTAAAGCTCTACCATTTATGGAGCCCCCGCTGTTGCAAGGCATGGTCAAGACTTGTCCATAGAAACACCTAACCACCCCAAGGAATAAAGAGGTGCCACGGAATGGGACAGTTTGGGAGGGCTGTCGGAGCTCTGAGGAAGAAGATGCCAGTGTGAGTGAGGGGAGAGGATGGTGGGGGAATGTCCAGCGACCTAGAACTAGCCCTTGAAGGAAGAGGAGGAGTGGGAGGGCACGTCACCAGGGCACAGGATGAGCACAATTGTGAGCGAAGGCTTGGGCATGGGAATATGTTTAGAAGATAGTCAGCCCTTGACCCTGCACAAGCAGAGAGTGCACGAGCCAACTAATAACTCCAGGATGGACCATGCCAAGGTGGACAGTACCTGGACCTTCTCCTCCAGGAACAGGTGTATCCTGATGCTGAGAGAGATGCAGAAGTGCTGCATTTGGAGGAAAAGAGGAAAACATCAGCGTTTTTTTCTGCTTGGATAAATAACATCCTGATGGTTTGGTAATAGGCACTTCAAATAAAATATAGAGACAGAGGTAATATAGCATCAGTCAAGTTATCATTAAAATAACAGAAAGCGGTGCTGGCAGCATTGGACCAGAAACACGATTCCCTGAGGACCTGACATCATCTGTGGGCAGATAGAGGGGCCTCCCTCTTGCTCTCTGTCTGGTTTGTCCCTGTTCCCTGGCATCTGCAGGGTGGTGGGCTATTTAGGTGGCTGGTCAAGCGGGACCCCACTGAGAGCTTGCTTCAGTACGCCCTTCTGCATGGCCTTTTGGGAAATGGACAGTGAAAGGTTAATGAAGAGGCCGTGATGGGGGGAGAGAATCAGCAGCCTGTGAATTACCTTGTGACAGTGTTAATATGGAATAAATTTCCAAGAAGAGATGAGCATAGCCACGAAGGTTAACACGATGGAATAAGTGGATACAAGCCTTAAAGCCTATTAAACCAACCATGGTCATAGTAGGCAATTGCTTTTCGTTATAATGACAATTATAGGCAAATTGATAACAGGCTGAAGAAGTTATTGATTGATGTTTTAGATGTCTCCCCAGGCAGAATATGAAAGAAAATGCATTGCTGGCTTAAGCCTCTTCCATTAAAGATCATCAAGAGCTTGTCAAATGAAGTGCCTTCATTTTCCCAGACCTGACTCATCCTTCCTCCTTCTCGACACAACGGGTCCAGCTGCTGTGCCTCTCTGGTCCTTTCTGCCTTTCCCTAGGATGGGCACCATTTAGACACTCAGTGATCACTAGGTGGTTAATTGCAGCCGCTCCTGCCACTCCCTGGCAGCCTGGGGCCCTCATGTGTGAGGAAGTGGCACAAAGGTGTCTATGTTCTTAGTCGTGCATTTCTTTTATGACTCTGCACATAGACAGAGATGGCCTTTTAGATGGGATGTGGGGTGAGGCGGAGGGGCTTCTGTGCTAATTCCTGCCTGACAGATGGGCGTGGACTGCTCGGCACAGCCCCTGGCATGGAGCAGCAACCAAGCAATCCCTGCTACCTACCCGTGATGACCCAAAAGCAGTGATGGAGTGAGTGAACACAGAAGACCCAATCCTGCACAGACGCAAACTTCCATAACAACTACAGAGTGCTGGGCCTGGCTAGGGGCAAGTGAGGGTTTGGAATGGCAATAGGAACACTGCAGTGCTCTGCCCCTCAGTCCACCAGTGACCTTTTGCCCCAGTGGGAGGGGGACAGAGGGGTAGGGCTCTGCCCCACCCTCAGGGCTCCATTCCCTTGTCTCTCAGTGTGAGCACTCACATACTACGATGGTTCTTGAGTTTAAAGAAACACACATTTTACACAATATGGCTCCTAGGTGCAAGCCCTCTGCACATGTAGGGCTCTTCCAAAGAAGCAGTGCTTTGTCCTTACTTAGCCAGCAGAAAAAAGTAGGCTCCGTGCTGGACGTTTTGACAGATGCTGCATTGGTCTCCAACGTGGCACATGAATACCAACCCTGCGGGCCATTTTCAGTGGATGATTTCAAGGATCGTTTAAGAGTAATTTTGATGAAACACAAGTTTTATTTTGCGAGCAATCCCCGGGGTCAGACATCATGTCCCCAGGAGGAGGTGCTCTAATCAGCCCCCTGTCACTTTGATGACTATCCACTGAGTCAGCCCCTCTCAGCCCCATTTCCCTATTCCAGTGAGTCATGATTCTCCAAACCCAGCTCTCTTCCACGTTCATCTGAAGTCACTGGATGGAGAGGGCCAGAGGCAGGGGGCAGGTGAGGAGGGGAGGGGTGGAGCAGAATGCACTGGTAAAAAGAAGGTAGGTCTTGCCTTGCTCTCTCTTCTCAAGCCCTGGAAGAAGGCCCTGTGTTTGCCCCTTTCTACTTGGAACAGGCTTAAAATTCCAGACAAGTGAGACTTGGAGAGCAAGCCAGAGGCTATGTCTGTAACACAGACGGGCCACCCTACCTCAGCTGCAGGGCCGCAGGGAACTGCCCCTCATCTCCCCTCCTTGGCAGGTTTCAGTTGAGGCTGCAGCAGCACCGGGCGGCTGGGTGCCACGCCCTGCTTCCCTCTCCTTCAAACTGGGGTTCAGGTGTACCCAGGGTGTACAGACTTTTTGAGGGTGGTAGAATGCCCATGAATGACTTAAGGGGAATCCACTTCCATAGCCTTCACTTCCAAACTACTTAATTCTGAAATCATCTCATAAAAGTTCCCATGCCCCTGCACCCATCCTAATTTCACTGTGGAGCCTTGCTCTGGGGTGTAAAAGCTTCCCGGAGCCAAAAGAGAGGAGATTGATCCATTGGTTTCTGGGGGCTCCTTTAATGATTCATCAAGGCCTTTTCCCCCCTTAGGGCTTCCTGTCTTTCCCTGTCTTATCCATATTTCTGTCAAGGGTGAAGCGTGGCCCACACTGAAATGCCCTAAATTTAGAGCAGCTAAAGCAGTATAGGTTAGTGGTGAGAGAATTTTTTACATGATTTCTTTCAGATTCAGTCTGCATTATTCAGTAATTAAAACTTATTTTATCATACCAGCTCATGAAATATTTATTCCAATTATAGTTAGTCCTCATCTTATTTCATCTTACGAAATGTTTAATCTTTTATAACTTCTAACAAAAATAAACTTTTAAACTAAGGATGCAGCATTTCGATGTCAACTTTAATTTGTGCAAGGGGGTATACAGTTTTTTAAAACTGCTTTTGGAAGCACATGAGAAAAAGTGTTTGGAGACCATGATGCAAGGGATCTCCTGCTCCCCACCCTCGAATCCCATTCGTGTAAGCCCCGCCCACTTCTGAGAGCTGTGCTGTCCAATACGTAGCCATTGTCACAGGTGGCTATTAAATGTAACTTTAAATTAAGTTAAAACTTCAATTCCTTAATCATACTAGCCACATTTCAAGTGCTAAATAGCCACATGGGCTAGTGGCTACTATATTGGACAGTGCAGAGCAGAATATTTCCATCACCTCAGGAAGTTCTATTGGACAGGGCTGGTCTGGAGTATCCTGGGAACTGACATGACCTTGAGGGTGGATACAGCTCCAGGAAAAGCTGTGACCTGGTCAAAAATATTTAATCATTTGCTATTTTTAAAAAGGTAGTTCAAGCACATGAGGCAAAATTCAAAAGATATAAAATGGTCT
>NW_007728802.1:0-5168 GCF_000696425.1 Galeopterus variegatus | reverse complement strand
TGGAGTATCCTGGGAACTGACATGACCTTGAGGGTGGATACAGCTCCAGGAAAAGCTGTGACCTGGTCAAAAATATTTAATCATTTGCTATTTTTAAAAAGGTAGTTCAAGCACATGAGGCAAAATTCAAAAGATATAAAATGGTCTCTATAGTGCAAAGTAAGTCTTTTTTCCAGCCCCTGTCTCTAGTCACCCAGTTTCTCCCCTTACCAGTTTCTTGAGATCCCTTCCAAAGATATTCTACTGACATGCGAGTATAAGCGTGTGTGTCTCTGTGGCAGTTTTAAAACACTGTGGCAGATCTTCTTTGACATTCATCCCACAAAGAGGGGAGGTTCATGCCCTGCCCCTTGAATCTGGGTAGGCTTTGGCTGCTTCAATTGTTACAATATGGCAGGAGCGACACTTTGTGACTTCCCTGGCAAGGTCATAAAAGCCATGAGTCTTCCACCTTGTCTGCTGGAACACTCACTTTTGGAGTTCTGAGCTGCAATGCAAGAAGTCCAACTACCCTACAACCGCCAAGCCGGAGGGAGTGCACACAAGCACACAGCTGACGCTCCCAGCTGAGCCGTTATCCAGCTGTAACAGCCAAGGCGCCAGGCTGGACAGGACAGGAGCCATCTTGACTGGTTCCTGTGACTCATGAGAGAGGTTTCACAATTCGATTGGAAAGTTTAGTAAAAACTTAGTAATAGATACTTAGAAAACTAAGCAATGAAAAAACGAATTAATTAATAACTCCAACAAAATCAGAGTTGACCCATAAAAGAAAAATAGCCTATACAGTTCAGTCATGAGTACTTATAGTATTGCTAACACAGGACACTGATTTAGCCAAAATAATGATGTAACAACACTGGGAGGATGAAGGGAGGGGGAAGGTGCGTGAGGAGGGTGCAGAAAGGGAATAGAAAGTGTCTAAAATTGAAGAAGCTAAAAATAGCTGTATTGTTTACAAGTGCAGATGTAAACTACAGAAGAAACAGATGGGAGATACTGAAGCACATGCGTGTGCCAGTGGGAAGGATCCAGCAGAGAAGGAGTAAGTGAATGAATGAGCGGGGGCGCCAGTGCACCCTGGGCCTTTGACGGGGGGACGGACACACCTGCACAGAGGAAAGGAGGGGAAGAGGCTGGCAACCTTAGATGTGCTTGTAGATTTCAAGGTGGGAAAATGAGAACATTCACATCTTACAGCATCTCTTTTCTCAATGAAATATGAGGAGTTCATCAGCTGAGAGTAAAAAGCAGGGAAGAGTAGTAGGAGTTTTAAGGATAAAATGGTATGGAAAATGTCACCTAGAAGAATACGAACGCTGGTTTTAACAGAGAAACATAGCAATAGTGCCTAGCAGTTTTGATTACCCCTTTGTGGTCTGTGATCATGAACCTAAAGTGAAAGTATAACCTGCTTGCTTGACTTTTCCGTGGTAACATTGAGTTGCCTGAGTGCAGGCGTGAAGAGATGGCTGGGCTCGTTTAGTGTTCTGTAAGAGTCAAAACTGGAAGGTGAGAGGATTCTGAGGATGGGAGTTTTCAAAGGGAGTGTTTAAGGTGATGGACCATAAACCATAAGCTGGACAAGAGGAGTGAACATTGAGGAGCTAATGGATGGTGAATGGAGGTGGAGCAAGTGGAAGGGCGATCTCAGCAGAGTTGCAGAATTGTTGCAGTGGACACTTGAGCACGTGTCGAGGAAAGGAAGCTGTGGAAGAGAGTTGGCCTTTGGGCTTGGAGCATCATGACAGTATCTGGTGGTGACAAGGTTCAGGCTATGACCTTGAGGTAGAATGGAAGAAGAAAAGGTCATTAGAGATAAGAAGGTCAAGGAAACTGAGAAGCCACGGTGCTAGATGGGGCATCTGTTATTGTCACTTCCATGAGATTGACAAAAGGGGCTCTGCAGAGAGGAAGATGCAGGGCCAGGAGGTGTGGCCCTAAATGAATGAGGACATGGGATCAAGTGGTAGAGTCAGGCAGCAGGACCCTCTAAGGGGAAGGGTATTTTGTAAGAGGCAATGGGAGTTAAGTCCTGGGAGCAACAATAGAGAACAAGGAGGCACCGACATTACCTCCAGGTCCTGAAGTTCATGGACTGTAAGAGATCAAACAGGCTCTGCCAGAGACAGATGTGTAAATGCCCAGTCCCTGGGACTAGCCAGGCTCCTACTAAGGTAAGGAAGGAAGGGAAGGCTCTGATATAAGCTGAGGATAAATAACAATTATGGATCAGGGAGTGGGGGTTCCAGACAGCACAGTGGAAATGTTTGGAAGGTAATGGAGAGAAACAGTAGGAAATTGGGTCAAATTAGAGGATGAGCAAAGCAGGAAGGGGATGCAAATCCAGATGAAAAGGGATGACTGGAAAGGTTTGCTCTTCTGAGGGTGACAGAGGAAAATGAGTCAGATCTTGTCACTCCCCTGCTTAGACTCCTGTGATGGCTTTCCAGCACACTAGAATATAACTGAACTCCTTACAAGGACCCGTAAGCCCTTCATCAGTAGTTCTCAAAAGTGTGATTCCTGAGCCAGCAGCATCAGCATCACCTGGAACTTGTTAGAAATGCTAATTCTTGGGCCCCAACCCAAAGCTACTGAAGCAGAACCTCTGGGGGTGGGACCCAGCAGTCAGCATTTTAACAAGCCCTCCTCTGGGTGATTCTGATGTGCACTAAGTTTGAGAACCTTTGGTGCATATAATCTGGCCTTTCCCTATCTCCCTGACCTCAGAGTTTCCTAATTTACTAAGTTTTAGCCACATTAGCCCTCTTTCTCTCATTTCGAAGCTCAGACTCTCTTCAGGACCTTTGCTCTGTCAGTGCAATATGCCAAGAATGTTCCTGTCCCAGACCATCACGTGGCTCTCTCCCTCTCTCCGTGCATGTCCCTATTCAGACAGAGCCTGCCTGAATACTGTATCTCAACTTCCAGTTGTTTTCTAATCCATTATTCGCTCATTCCTTCAGCACTTACCACTTCGTAAAATCTTTTGTTTTAAATGAGTTTGTGTCTGTCTGTCCCTCTAGAATGTCAGCTGCATGAGAATTAGGAACTTATCTGCTTTTGTACCACTATGTCCCCAGTACGTAGAACAAAGCCTAGTATGTAGTGGGATGGTCAATAATGATTTGTTAATAAATGAATGAACAAATGATGTATGATGGGATGAAATCTGATATTTCTTAGACTTTGATGTAAATACAGATCACTTGAGAATCTGTTCAAACGCAGATCCTCTTTCAGTAGGTCTGGAGTGGGACCCCAGATTTCTATTTTTAGTAAGTTCTCAGTGGCAACGGTGCTTCTGGTTCACAGAGTTCACTTTGAGTAGCAAAGTTTTAGAGTGAGCCCTTGGGTCTCAAATATTTGGTAGTTTAGTGGCTTCCAGACAACATCCTGAACATCCAATTAGTTACATCTGTGATAATTCTGTTAGAAATATTTTCTGGCTAGGAACACTAGCAGTTTTTCTAAACCAGCTCTCCTTTGGGAGGAGTGATGTTTGGGCTCTTTACAAAGATTACAGAATAATGAAAAGGAGATTGCTAAGGAGAGTACTGCTTTAAAGGGGGCCGAGTTTTACTAAGAACAACTCAGCAGAAACCAACTTCCAAGTTTGCAGATTAATAAAGAAAAGAGAGACTAGATCATTGCATTCTGTAGCTAATCTGCTAACTACAAAGTAAGGAATAGTTTAGATTTGTTTCCATCTAAACCATTTGCTAGGAAAGCCAACAAGAAACAGCCTTGTGTCCAGGATGCATTTTGCCTCTTCTCTTCCTGCTCATGTGCCACGGATTGGCAATTACCTAGGGAGACAGCATAAGGAGGAAATATGGGGACTGTATTATCTAAAAACTTGGTAACAATACTTTAATTGAAAATCATGAGCATCAGATAAGCATTCAGAATATGTTGTCAAGGTGGTAATTTACATGCACTAAGAGTTCTTTGACCAAAAAAATTCGGAAAATGCTGGCTTACATAAACACAAATTAGGATTCCTGACTGCAGGACTTCTCAGATGCATTAATATGCTAACCTACTTATGACTCTGCCAGGGCTTTCAGTGCACAGCATTTCCCAAACTTGTTGGACCACAGAATTGTCTAAGAGTATCCCATAGAACCAGTGTCCATGGAGCAAATCTTGGGAAAGCTTATTGGATGAGATTGGCCTCTATTGAAGCATTGCTTAAAAGAGAAAGGCTAAGAAGAGACAGGAAGTGGGACCAAGGGGAGAAGTTAAAGCAGGTGGTTTGTCTCCAGGCCCCTCACTCAGCTTTCTGCCAGCCAGAGATTTCCCAACTTGAACGTCTCACCTGTAGCAGTCTTCCCAAACAATTTTCTCTCTACCTGTGTGTCCCCTTCTCTCAGAGCTCTGATGAAAAATAAAGAAATCACTCATTGTTGGGAATTAATTTGATACCCCTCCCAAGGGTGTTAGTGTTTTAAAGATTTATGGAGTGGCCCTACTTGACCCAAGAGGAATGGTTCTCTGTTGGAGTATCAGGCTGGTGGGAGTGGGTTTTGACTGAGGAGCTGTCTGCACTTACTGAGTGCCGTCTACTTCCTGGTCCTGGAATTAAGGGGCAGGGGTCTTACCTCCATCTGTTTTCTTCTGTGAAGTTTGATGGGAGGTTCAGGGTGCTATTGTTCCTTCCCCAAGCCTTCAACCAGTTCTCTTCAAACTGGGTCCCTGGGAAATACCTGCTACAGTTGCAAGCAATACTTCACAAGGAGAACATAGTTTTTAGCATGTTGGAGTAAAGATCAGTTCTGTCCCGCACACTTTGTGTATGTGATATTTCTGAATCAAATTTCTTCCTGTGTTTCATCCTCTGAACTGCACTCACTTTCACCTTGTAACTGTGTATTTCTCACCACGTGTATAATCAACAGCAGTGCAGAAAGTCAACAGTTACAAGTACTGCTGGACAAAAAAATTTGCATTGATTTTTCCAAGATGTGGAAAAAATACAACCTGGAAAAAAAAAGTTTTGTTTTTTAATAATCTATAAGCTCCACAAGGAAAATGACCAAAATCTTATTCCATTTTGCACCCCAGTGCTGAGTGTCTAGCATATAACAGCTTTACTGGTTGTTTGTTCATTTGAATATCCCAGTTGTGTTACACAGGATTATTTCTGCTTTACCTTATTGCTG
>NW_007728801.1:262321-279028 GCF_000696425.1 Galeopterus variegatus | reverse complement strand
CCAGGGGCTAAGGGTTTGGTCAGAGGTTCCTTTCTGCCTCCCAGGCTGTCCTTGGCAGAGAAGAGGAAGGCATTAGCCTGCCTGGAAGGCCTTTCTGGCCAGGGTGACTGCACCCACCAGGGGCTAAGGGTTTGGTCAGAGGTTCCTTTCTGCCTCCCAGGCTGTCCTTGGCAGAGAGGAGGAAGGCATTAGCCTGCCTGGAAGGCCTTTCTGGCCAGGGTGACTGCACCCTGGGGTGGGGTGGGATGGGAGAGCTGGGCTCTGTTCTCCCAATCTTCTTGTCTGGCTCTTTCATCCATGGGCCCCCTCCAACAGCTCCCCGTTGGCCCTCAGTTTGCTGGCACAGGGACCCTGCTAAACATTTGGGCTTCTCTGGTGACCAGAAGGCAATTCTAGTGGGTCCCAGACTGAAGAGACAGGCTAGGCTGGGAACTCAGAGCACTTTGCATGAAGTGCTTCAGGAAAGGCCTTGGTGGCTTTTCTTAGGTTCACTTGTGTCCTGTCGCCAACTATGCAGGTGGCTCTGGGGTGGAAATGAACGTTCTCCTCAGAGTCACAGTTCTCAGGCCCCCTTTTGGGCATCTCAGGCCCCATTTTTCCCTGACTTTGGGAAGTGAGGAGGGAGAATGAGTCAGAAGCTCTTCAAAGTCTACCTGAGGTGGAGAGTGACTCAGTTTTCCCACTGAGAGGCCTCATTTCCTCTGGGCCAGATTTTCTGAACTTTCTGCCCAGCTGGCTCTTGGGGGCTCGGTTCTCCACTTCCCATGGTGCAGTGCCCTCCCCGCTTCCTTCCAGGCACCTCTCCTGCTGGCTCAGCCGGTACATGCTTTACCCTTTACCCCAACTTGGAAACTCTCTTTGCTAATTTTAGATCAGCTCTGAGTCAGTCATCCCTAGGAAAGCCCCCTAGAAACATATCCAAATGGAGGGATTGGTGCTCCCTAGAGACACTTGAAGCTCTAGGTTCAGAGGAGTTCCGTTGCATTGGTGGCTGGGACATCCGCAGCAGGACAGCTGTTAGGAGACCAGTGGCTGCAGGACACAGCAAGCTCCCCACTCTGCCTGACCTCAGGTTTGGCCACAGTGATTTGTGGTCATAGCTTCCTACCTGGGTGGAGGCAGATACACCAGCATGGCTCCATGTCTGAGGGAGGGGCCAACCCCTTCACTTCAGTCAAGACCCATGTCTGTCTCCTAAGGACCATTGCCCAGGATAATCCATGTGCAATATTCCATACTTGGCACTGCTCAGTCTTTGAAGTCACTGGCTGGGACTGAAATGAGAAGGGCAGAGCCTGATCTTGTCAGCCCCCAGGGCAGAGCAGCCATAGCCATGTAGTAACCCAGGATTTAGTGCAAAAAGCCCAGAACTTTCTCCCACAATGCCCTGCCCTTGGGCTACAGGCAGATCAGGAGGCTTTGCCTTACCTGGACCCACCCAGGGAGGGATTAGAACCCTCCCCCTCAGCAGGGAGGGTCCCTGTGAGAACTAACTCTGGAAAGTGTGGAGGCCGAGTCAGGTGTTCTTAATCTTGGTTCATAGATGGGCCTCAGGGGGTCCAGGAACCAGCCCCTCTCCTGAAATCAATTATATGTCACAAGTTGTGTGTCTATGTACGTGTTTTCTGGGAAGAGTCAAATGCTTTTCTCAGCATGTCAAAGGGATCAATTTAAGAAGTAGTGGGGCAGAAAGGAGGTGCTTGCCAAGATTAGAACCTTAGGCCCTGTTCATGCCTTGCCCTGCGTGGTGATAGAGCACTTTAGATGTGTGGGCACTACCGGCTAGTTCCATCCCTGCCCGGGTCTGGAGCACAGGCCTCCCTGGTCTCATGTGTCTTCCCCACCCTGTGCAGAGCCTTCAGCTCAGGAGACCACGGAACTGAAGGATGTCCTGAGGAGATTAGAGATCTGGGGCCTGCCTGGCTGCTGAGGCTCTGGCCAGTCTCTGCTGGCAAGTCTGTTATTTTTGCCTATAACTTGGGGCACTGGGGATGTTTTTGGCAATACAGGATAAAAATGATGGATAAATTTGGTGAGAAAAGGGAAAGTTTGCAAAACATCGTTAGTGAAATGTGCTTTCCTTAAAAAAAAAAAAAATGAAACGCAGTGATGCTGAATTGTTGGGTAGCCAAGGGGAACTGGCATTTCAGGGCAGGTGTGGGCGCCTGGTAGTGGTGCGGGGCCACAGTCGATGGTAAGGGCTCCGCTCACTTCTAGCCCTCGGAGCCGTGGGCTCTGCCTACCGCACCCTCCTGTGCCAGCTGCGTGGCCAGCAGATTCCTGTTTGGGAGCTGTCTCAGTTCTATAGCATGGGCTTGACAGGAGTAGTGTGAAACCAAATCTCAGTTGAACATGCTACCAGAAAGCAGGGTTTCATACTGCTCTTTCACTCAGTCTGGCACTAAAACACGTCCAGATCGGATGAGAGAAGCTCAGCAAATGGATGCTTCAGCACCCCGAGGGCACCGAGTTGGTCTCAAAAGGGTGCCTGTGAGGGAGTCCATCGTGTGCATGCGTGCATGTAACGTGGAGGCCTTTGGCGAGCCCCAGAGAAGATGTGACATCGTGACTAAATAGCAGTGTCTTTTGCTGGCCTTTCTGGCAGCTCAGAACACCTCCCCTCCCATTTCCGCCCTTTGCCCTGCAGCTTGCCTGTCCTTAGGGAGCACAACGAGAGCCCTGCATGCCTGCCTCCCCTCCTCCTCCTGCAGCAGAAGGCCCTTGCTCACACGACCTGGGCAATGGGCTTTGCCCTGAGACTCTAAAAAGCAAGGAACATTAATTAGGCAGTGCCCAGCAGGGCCCTGTCCGTGTGCAGGCTGTGATTAGCAGTGCTTCCGTCAGCGACCTGCAGCGGCTAACGTGTACTTGGGTGACTGAGAGCAAGGTATTATTTACCCAGCTGACGTCAATGAGAACATATTATCCACTGTCCTTTTCTGCAGCCTGAAATGAGCACCAGAGCTCAGAGAACAGAGCCACCTTCCATAGTTTTAAAATTCCACCCAAAGCCTGATGAGGTAAAGGCCCTGTCTTATTAGCCTGACATTCATATCACCCAGGCTCTTAGAAAACAAGTTGTTTTTATTTTAATTCAAGAGGGTTGGAAACATAAAAACAGTACATTTTCCTTGCAGAAAATTACCCCATTTAAATTACTGTTTGGTACAAATATCATTTATTAAACTTCACTTTGGGCAATTTTCTAACATTGAATGACAGGTTACACTTTGATTTTTCTCACATTGGAGCTATTATGATTTGCACTCAAAATACCAAAGCTATTAAACTCACCAATTTTTTCTTAGTAATTAAAAAAAAAAACCACACTGCACTCAAAATACCAAAGCTATTAAACTCACCAATTTTTTCTTAGTAATTAAAAAAAAAAAAAACCACACATTAAACTCACCAATTTTTTCTTAGTAATTAAAAAAAAAAACCACACAAAAAATAACTACAATTAGATTAACTTTATCAAAAGAAACTCTTTCACAGACCAAACATCCAGCAAAGACCACCCTCCTCCCTTCAGAAAAAAGCAAATAATCTTGCCCTTTCTACAAAGTGCAAATATCTCTGTATCACTTTTCTAAAATTGCAGTCCTCCAAAGAGAAGCAAATTTCCTTTTCTCTCTGTTTCTTTCCTCTTCAGAGATTTGGTGAAGGCAGATATCTTTTACCATTAGTAGTGGGAAGGTATCACCACTTGAATTTCCTTGACTGAGCAAATCTTGAACAGATAGGCATCACACAGCCAGTGGCAAATCCTAGTTATCTGCATTTGCTAATCTAACATTATTCCCTCTGGGGTCATATTTTTCCAGGATGTTGTTTTGTACATCTATTTTTAAAGCTCCTCCATACCTACCCACTTTGGCTCTGAAAAGACAAAGTATTCACCCAAAGCATGTTATTATTATTTTAATCCTAAAAGTGTCTAATGAGTAATTGATGAGACTTTAAAGAAACTATTCCCCCTCCTCGGAACAAAGTCTGAATTTGTGATTCTTCTCAGAGCAGCCCCCTTTCCTGGGGTTGAATCTGTTGGCCTGCTGTGGAGGGCTAATAGGTACAGTTTGTCCCTTGGCAATCAAGGAGGGTGTGTCCTTCCATCACATACTTCTATAGGAAATTACTATATTGTGTAATTTGGAAAAATTAGTTACCTTTGATGTGAGCCTAGACTTCGATAGTTAACTGGACACTGAAAGGATGGCCAATTTGTGGGACCCGTGTCTCTGTTGGCCTTGTTCAATGCAGGGCCACCTGGACAGCCACAGTTGTCACTTGAAGGGCACCTCTCCCCGAAAGCCAGGCAGCTGTTAAGTGGAGAATAAGGTTGTGGGGACAGTCACATTCACCCAGTGCTTGACCAAAATGGGTGCTTTGTTTCTCCAGCTGTTTTCTTATAAAAAGAGTGAGTTGTTACTGAGGGTGGGGGAGAGGGCTTCTCACAGAACAAGAAGCCAGAGAACCAAACTGAGAAGCCAGCCACCCAGATGCTTGTCCTGGCGCCTCACTCGTGAGGTCTGTGACCTTGGACAGGTCAAAACTTCTGCGAGTTTTGGTTTTCTCAACTGTGAAAAATAAGGATAATACCTACCCAACTAATTTCATATGACTGTTGCGAGTATTAGAAGAGATGACTTGTGAAAGTGCTTGGTAAATTAATGTCTAAGTCTAAGCTGTTGCCCCTTTTGGCCAGGCAAGCTGGGTATTTGGGCAGCAGCCATGAAAACCGTCACTGGTTACATCTAAGGGCAGTGCTGCTGCCTGTTTCTCAATCTGCAGCCGTGCATGCCCGAATCTGCCAAATCTGTCAAAATCCGCCCAGATAAGATGTAAACATAAGGTGGTGTTGCAACTCAGAAGACTGAGAGTCTTCTCGAATCAGCTGGGCTACCTTCCTTGGAAAGACTGGTAAACAAATATGTGACAGAGCGCTGGGAAGTCAGAGGCCCTAAGGGTCACGGAAGGCCACTGCCTTCGTTGGTCCTTCGCTTTCAAGGCGCAGACAGAAAGAGCTCCGTTATCACAGTCCCTTCCCTTGGCCAAGGGCCAGGGAGGACCACACTATGGAACCTGTCAGAAGGGATGTATACATTTTTAAAAATACGTTTTTGTCCAGTTTAGAAACAGAGGCAGATGATACTGCCCTTGTCTTCACACATCACTCTGAAGGTAAGTTCTGTAAAAAATTTCCAGAAGTAACAAAATGATCTAAGACCCTGCCTGTACAAAGACTCCAACTTACTACCTGTTCTCTGGTTTTTACCTTTGATGTCTAGGCACAAAGAGACCGAGCGGCTCGGGTGGCTTCCAAGGAGGCAGTAGAGGCAGCCCAGAGTAGGGCTCTGGGCTACAACTGCAGCAAAGGTCAGCCCCAGCACAGGGATTCTGCAACTGTTCACCGGGACCTGTGTGGTCAAATGACACTACATACTGCCTCTAAAGGAGGAGTGTGAAAAAGTTATCTGGAACATGAGTTTTCTTTAAACCAATAGGGAGCTTAACTGTAACTGTTTATGCATGTTTTTAAATATAATCCAGAGCAGGAAAAAAACCTCTGACCCCAATATATGTAAGAACCTAGGGCTTGACTAGAGGTTGGGGGACCCCTGGAAAGGAAGCAACACTCACTCACTGCGTCCCCCTGTGCTGAACTGCTTGCACCTAACCAGAGGATGTTCTAATGCCCCCACACCAGGCACCCTTGACCAACCCTAACTAGAATCCTAACTAGTTGCTTTTCACCTTTCTTTAGTTTCCAGTTGATCACCTAATCACTCTCTAGCTAAGAGTATACTTTTCTTCCCAAATCTAACAACCAGACCAAATTCTTTAAGGGTTTCCCTGCCTTTAAGGGCATGAGCAGAGGTGGAGGCAGGGTAGAGGGTGATACTCCTGCAGGGTGGTCCCCTCTCCCTACCCATAACAGCACAGACCCCCCCTTACTCCAGGGGCAGACTCAGGAAGGAACACGAGAGGCGAGGGCTGACTTTAGTACTGATCACAGGCTCCTGCCAGTCCCACCTCACCGACTGCAGGACACAGTTTAAACACTCAAGAGTTCTTTATTTCTGAGGAAGAAAGGGCTGCTGACTTTCTCTTTCTTGGGAGGCAAAGTTTGATACAGAAAGGAAGAGGTTTTCCTTATATCAGCACTAATAGTCCTTTAAGCCTCATCTCTAGTCCTCCTGGTGGGCCCCAGTTATATCCCATTCAGTGGATTCTGGGGGGTTGGTGGTGTAGAGAGCCATCCCGTCCCTTCTCTGTTCCCAAGGTGGGAGGTGGGTAGTGCAGGACTGACTAGCCAGGGCATAGGAGGTGAGAGGATGGCTGGGGGTGGCCAGCATAGCTCAATGGGAATTTAAAAACGGGTCATCCACCCTCTTTCTATTGTGCTAACATGCTTTTTGCCTTACAGGGGCCAGCTTATCGGTTACATGTAAATACTAGAGACACACTTGCCCAGCTGGAAATTGCAGAACAAGTGCATTTTTCCCAAAGCAGAGACTAATACCCCTGGATTAAAAAAAGAACACAAACAAAAAATAAAGAAGGTACCACACATATTGCACTGTTTGCTGAATGAAATTTTTACCTCATATTCATTTCACCAAAAGTCTCTTCAGAGGAACCTGGTTTATAAGATAATAAAGCTAATGATTATTATACAGTAGTGTACACACTGCTAATGTGAAACAGACTGGAAAGCAAGTCAGTATTTCAAAGTAGCCTTGTAAAGGGAGTGGTACTCAGCCTTGTTAGTGTCAGTTTAGTATTTATGAAGCGGAAACTGCTCAGAAGCTTCCATCGCTAGTTAGTTAGAGAAGGGAGCAAGAGAAATGATCAGACAGGGCTAGGCAAACTGTTTGGCTAACTGACCAGCTCACATTTCAGCAAATACAGATGGCTATGGAATTTACTGATTTCTACTTGAAATAAATGAGATAAACAAATAGGAGCTTACAGCACAGGCTCCAGCAGGAGGGGTCGTGCTCTTCCCCAGGTGAGTGTCTAGGCCACCGCTGTGTCTGTCAGTTCCTAACAGGGCTGGCTGCTGCTGGCTGCTTCCTGATTTCTCTCTCTGGGTTCTCTAACCTCCTAACAGCCTCTCCATGGTCCCTCGTCTGCTGGCCTGCCTATCCTGCCGTAGCTCCTGGGTTTCCCGGGCCGGAGTTTATGCCGATCTGTAACTGTGCCATTCCTCAGTTCTGAAAGGAGCGGCCCTCATTTTCAATTGGGAAGGCATATTAATTTTGTAAATATTGCAGCACTTCTGTAGTATATTTTGGGAAAACATTCTCCTTCCGTCTAAAGAAATCAAGCCTTGTTTATAACTGGCTTATTTTGCAGACTTAAAACAGATTCGAGATCTTAATGAAATGATCTCAAATGAAATGATGTTTCTCACAAAATCATCAGTCTTAAGCACAAGGAGAAATAAACAACCCACAGAAGGAACATAATTCATTCTTACTGGATTTTCACTTTTCACCGCATGTCATTAAATCACAAAAACGACAGTCCCCACCCTTTCCTGCTGACACCCAAAGTCCAACCCCAAGCACAGCATTTCTGCCAAGCATCCAGGCTCCAGTGTGGAGCCCCGGTCACTATGCAGTTTCTGGTCAGCAACAAGGACTGCTCAAGTTACCAATATTGGGAAGAACTGGGCTGGGGTGGCCGAAATGGAATGCCCTAGACTTTCCATGCTTCCCCTCACCTGCATGGACACTTACTACAAAGAGGAAAGGCAACTTAAAGGTGTTTTCTAGATGCAGCATCTGTGTAGTGTCTCTCTTCTTTGTGCTTTAGGAAGATGCTTTGTGCTTAAAGCATTCATCTGTTGATAGGACAAGCCATTCTAAAGGACAGAACATACAATCTTTTAAATAATACTGAATTTGTAACACCTGGATGTTACTGTCCCAATGACAGATTACTCATAATTCTAGATATACAGTTATAAAGCTGTAGCATCTACTTTTTACTTACTTTTAT
Source organism: Galeopterus variegatus (assembly GCF_000696425.1). NCBI lineage: Eukaryota > Metazoa > Chordata > Mammalia > Dermoptera > Cynocephalidae > Galeopterus > Galeopterus variegatus. Next base: position 271,018 of record NW_007728801.1, on the reverse strand, counting down.
GAATGAATTGTAAGGGTTGGTTAAGTTTTATTAGTAATATAACTTGCTTGGCAGATGATCTGCTTAAATGATTAACATATCTGTGGTTCTCTGAATATTGCTATAATACTTAACATTTCATTACAAGTCAAAACTTTAAGGAAATTAAGAATGCTGATTCCCACATGGTGGAAAACAAACTCTGAAGTGACTTTGGATTTAGCATTGACATAAATGGATAACTGTCGGTTTCTACAGAAAAGAAAGAATTAAAGCCTGATCTGAGGGAAAGAAGGCACAGCACTACCACTTCACATGGGACATAAAAGTTCATTTGTTGTGTCCTCAAAATTTCTAAGCCCTATATGAAACTGTCCAAATATGCAAAGCTCAATAAACTACTAGCAACATATAGTGTAAAGTCAAAGTAGTTATTGTAAAAGAGACAATACGTCCTCTGGAGACCGACTGCCCCCAAACCAGAAGTCTCTACAAGAGACTGTGCAGGAAGAGCCTGTCTTCCCTGGCCCAGGGTGGAGCTCTTGATGCTTGCTTGAGTTTCTTGCCCCCGGCCTCGACTGTGGTTGGTCTTGTGTCGGTTCTATGGGTGACATCTTTGAAGCCCTGAGTATATTCTGACACTCACTAACCCAGGGGCACCTTCTGAAGAGGTGTGTCACCTGCTCCCAGGTGGAGATGGGTGCCAGTCTCAGGGGTCAGTACCAGCTGTTATTTAATGGCCCTTGAAACAGAGTTCACACTCCACTGCTTTGTAGCAGACTTGGGGACAACTTGCATCAGCAGCTAAGAACTTATGATTCAATGACAAAGTACAACTTTCCTTTATTTCCTGTGCATCATATTTCAGTCTTGGTCTGCCTTGAAGCAATATGTTGTTACTCAGCTTCAGTGAAAAATATATTGCCTTTTTTTTTGCCCCTGTATATGCAACGGCACACATTTTTACTTTCACCAAGGTTTCCCATGATAAAATGCATCAGCAGCTAAGAACTTATGATTCAATGACAAAGTACAACTTTCCTTTATTTCCTGTGCACCATATTTCAGTCTTGGTCTGCCTTGAAGCAATATGTTGTTACTCAGCTTCAGTGAAAAATATATTGCCTTTTTTTTTTGCCCCTGTATATGCAACGGCACACATTTTTACTTTCACCAAGGTTTCCCATGATAAAATGAACTGGTGTAATTCTGCATAAAACCTACGTCTGAATGGCTTCTACTGATAGAAACATTTGTTGGTGCCTCCCTTGAGAGCTTGCTCCACTTGACCTAAGGGCATGAGCTTCAGCCTACAACTATGTTCCAGCACTTGCCACAGAAAACTTTGTGGCGGGAGGAAAGCAACATCCACCCCAGCCAGGCCCTCTGATTCCAGTTGGGCAACTTGATTTTTCCCCTTTAGGGAAAGGGCAAGAAAATAAGCTTTAAATTGAAAAGGCTGGAATAAAAATAGAAATACAGTCTTCCTTCACTTGATCCACCTCACTTCCTGTGCCAAGATTAATTCACCAGGACATACCCACTGTGTTGTGGATCCACGGCGTCTAGCATTTCACAATCAAAGAGTCCAGGTAACTCAGAGAGGGCTAGTGGGTCATAGCTAGAGGGGGCCTCCTGCAGTCCTGAGCTCCTGGGACAGTCTGGCCCTGTGAGGCCGCTCTGCTGGGCTCCATCCACGGGATACTGACAGGGCGCAGGATAGTCTGGCACAGGGGAGGCTGCACTCGGCAGCTCACAAGTCTGATAGGAGAACTGCAATGGGGCTGCAGCAGCTCCCGTCTGTTGTGGTGGCGGTGGAGGTGGCGGTGGTGGTGGCTGCTGCTGCAACTGCGCTGGCAGTGGAGGAGCCTGAGGGACCGGTGTGGAGGGCAGGGGTTGCAGATGCATCTCCTGGTACTGGCTGAGGAAAGGGCTGTACTGCATTTGTTCAGAGGAAGGCTCCAGGACGGGGCTCAGGGGCTGGGTCAGGTTGAACGGCGGAGGCTGCTGTGTTGGCGGTGGTGACTCCTGGTGGGGAAGGGGCAGCTGCTGACTTGGCTGTGGATAAGAGCTCTCTGCTATCTGCATCTGATTAAAATATGCCTGCAGCTGAGACTGCTTCTGGAGGAAGAGTCGCTTCTGTTGGAGCCTAAATTGGCAATAGCAAAGGAAAGAATTTTAAATCTTCACAAATGATAGCAATTTTAATGTAAATCCAATACTGGTCATTAGCTACAGTCCCCCAATATCTTTCCTGTGTCAGGAAAAAGAAAGCGGGAGTAGGAAACAATTGTGTTGGGTTTCTTAAACTTAATTTCATTTTTTGCCCCTCAATTCCATCCAATACTGGTCATTAGCTACAGTCCCCCAATATCTTTCCTGTGTCAGGAAAAAGAAAGCAGGAGTAGGAAACAATTGTGTTGGGTTTCTTAAACTTAATTTCATTTTTTGCCCCTCAATTCTGACTGATTTCTCAGTGCTAGAGTGAGCCTGAATGCATTTTCAACTCTGAGTTGAAACTCGTGAGTTTTTTTCCCTATAAGGTGAAAGGCTGATTTCCCATCTGGAGTGGTTAGAAGGGGAGATAATGCCTTGGTCTCACAGGTGTCTGCAGGTTGATGGGCTGGGGTAATTCTACCTTGGCTAAACTGCTTTTACTAGTGAGGCGTGGGGGCATGAATTATGGCAAGGGAGGACAGGCCTTTTCTGCAGTCTAATCCACTTAATTGCTTTAGGCCCTCAACTCTGAAAGCATAGGTCTAGTCACATCCCAAAGGGGAAATGCTAGAAGAAAGGAAAACAACCACATTTTAGGATGGCTATTGCCTGACTGGTCCATACTCCATGGGTCCTGGAATACTCTTATTAGCAATTGTGCTTGAGAAGACTGTGGCATGTGCATCAAAACCTATTTTCCCTGTAGAGGCAAATACGAGTGGGAAAGGACAGCCCACCCAGCATTCTTAAGGCTTCTGCAAAAGTCAGTGACTTTGGCCAAAGACTCCCTCTCACCTGTGTTCCTGCAGCTGTTGTTCAAGGCTCCGTGGGGGTTCTTTACAATAAAGCTGACAGGTGTTCTGAGCCTTTGACAGAAGGCTGGGCTTCTGGAAGAGCAGAAAAATAATACAAGCATGAAAATATGCTGTCACCTAGGATGCAGTCAGACTGTGCTTCTGTCTGGAAGATGAATGCAAGTGTGTTTTTTAGAATCTGTGCAGGGTGAAGGGATTGACACTTGCTCATCGAGACCCTGGAAGAGCATCGGGTCAGCAGGCCTGGGCTGTCTCAGCTCTCACCTACTTCAGTATTCCATTTCTAAAAGTCTTCTAGGACTGTGAAGCTTGTGAAGGTTAAAAAACAATGAGAAAGTGGAGTTAAATCTTGATAGCAAAGGCCCAGTGCCTGCTGAATGAATGAATCATTCTTTATGGGATCTATGTTGTTACCATTTTTAAAGATTTTCATGCACCAATGTAGAGGGCACATGTTAAAGTTCTGCAGACCAGAGATTTCCATTTTATTTATTATTCACTAAGAGGCATAAAATTAGAAACAAAGGAGCCAGGTATCCCTTTCCTACCATTCAGTGGCATATCCTTTCCTGGGGCCTGAGGACAAATCCTTTCTTTCTGTCAACACAGAGCCTTAGGCTAAGTCTGAACATGTTTCTAGAAATTACAAGTGCAGCTTTATTTATTCCTTTATTCTATAAGGAATAAAGGAGCTACCCCTAAATAAATACCAAGCAAAACAGGTTTCTGCTTTGCAGAAAGGCAGACACTGGATAAACCAAGTGAGTTGGACTGACAAGGAGAAGGATCCCACCTGGAGTCTATGCTGCAGGTACTGGCTTTCCAGGCTCTGCCGCTGGGAGAGTGGAGGATGCACACTGGCAGGGAGAGCACAGACACTTTCCTGCTGCTGCGAAACTTCCTCCTGAGGAGCAAGGGGATGAAAAATTTCAATTCTCCATGTGGGGAAAAGGTCTCAGTTCTTAGTTAAACACCTTTGCAAACGTCCAAGAGGAATCCTGACTCTTAAAGACACAATACTCAAAATGTTTTACATAACTTAGTAGGCTGAGGGTTAATTACTTTGCAGAATATTAATACATGTATTATCTGTAGTTAACAGTTACCTAGTCAGTAACAAAGCAAAGGCTCTTGGTGTCACAAGGGGGTCATCACCTTCATGTGGGCCTCAAATATATTATCCTGATGCACTGCAAATAGACTCAAAATAAAATTTACTGGATAAATGACAATATCTATTGTATTTTTAGCATGAATAATCCACTTATAAATTTAATGAAGTGATATTACATCAAAAGTAGTCGCAAGCTTTTCATTTGGGTGAAGTTCATTATTCTTCGTGTGTGTGTGTGCACGCGGGCGGAAGGGAGTTCAAGGGAGACTGTAAGCACTCATCTATATACAATCTGCCCTGTGAACCAAAAATGGCTTGAGAGTGTGCAGGCCTCCATCTGGTACCGATCACTTGGGAGCAGTGTGGATGGGTAACCTGTCAGTGCCAGGAACAAGGACAGCTTTGAGGCTGAGGGGTTTCCAGAAGAACCTGTTTGCTGCAGGACTGGAGGAAATCTTCTAAATGAAAATGACGCATGTTTGGGACACACTTACTCCTCATACTCACACAGCCATTGTGGGAAGCGCCTAGAGCACCCACCTGAGGGCACCTGCTAGGAAGGTCTTGGAACTGAGGAGCAGCTGATGCCAAGTTGGGGTCTGCCTCTGATCCTATTTGTTCATACAGCAACTGTACTTTGTTCAACTCAAGAATTCCTTTGGTTCTAGCCAGATTCTGAAGATGTTGCCTGAATGCTACAATTCCTGAAAGTACAAAGACAAAATAGCTTAAACAAAACACAAGGTTTTTCAGTGATCACAGTTTCACACCAACACGCCCCCCCTCCCCAACTCCTACAATATAAGAGTTTTAAAAGCCAGAGGAGAAAGCAGTCACCTTGAGTGAGGGAGGTATCCGATGCCCTGCGGCCCTCTCTGAAGCTCACTGGTGACCTGTTGTGGGCCTCTCGTTTCTGGGAGCTCAGAGCCTGCATGGCTGGGTTGGTAGGTCTCAGGCTTATGAAGGGAGACGTCATGCGGGGTGAGGGCTGATTGGCTAACATGATGTCCTTAAGGGAAGGGTTATCCTCCAAAAAGTTCAGGTCTCTCTGAACAGACTCCATGTCATACTCAGAGTCCACACTGTCAAGGGAGGGGTTGTCTCTCATGGAGAAAATTTTCCCTTTAAGAGAAAACAAAACAGATATAACCAACAGCAACAGCATCTTCTTTGAACATAGGATACAAAGCCTAACCAGCTTGAGTCTTGGCAGCTACCGTGTCCTTAATCTCCAATCAAAATATCTTTTCAGAACCTTTTTATAGGTCAACTTAATCATCTTTGAATTCAGGAAAACACTCCAGAAGCTGCACCCATAAGATCTCTGGCACCCCAAAAGAGTGAGAGTCCCTGATGAATCGCACAGCACTCCGACAAATCCTGGGAGTCAGGGGAACCAGCTCAGAGACATTTCACTTTATCTTTGTTAGCTGTTGAGCAGGCCTGATCCTATGGCCTGCTGAATATGCTCCATAAAGGAATAAGATATAGACTAAATTCTAGGAATTGTTTGGTATCATTACTACTTCTTGGTGATTGGAGTATGAGATATTGCTGTGCCAATATCATACCTGTCCCAGGCATGACGACCAGTTGATTGGTCACTTCTGACAGAGTGTGCCGTCTCTGCCCACTGCGTGTGGACTGAAATGCTTCAAAGGCATGACTGGGGTCTTCTTCAGCCTCTCCTTCTGTCTCCAACCCTTCGTCAATGGAGGTCTCCATCATGTTACTGGGCAGTGACTGGCATCCCTTCCTCACCAGGACAGGAGGCACAGGGTCAAGCAGACAGCCATTTACCTAAATGTCAGGGGGTGTGAGAAGAAACTATTAGTTGCTGCTCTGCCAAGACATTAGAAAAATCCACAAAGGAAAAAAAATGTCGATTTGCAGCAAACTAGAAATTAAGTAAAATATCAAAAATGTACATATTTATTACCAACGATGACACATAGATTAGAAGTTAAGGCAAGTCAACTGCAGTACTTAGAGAGAGACAGAAGCGCATTATGACCCAAATTGGCACTGCTGCCCAGTTTATCTGAGTCATCATTATTACAATAAACAATATTTTCAGTGGTTTCCAAATGAACAGGGTTATATTAGCTTGAGGCCTACCAATTATTTTTTTTAAAATAAGGGGAAAGGAGGGAGGTTATTTATTTTTTGACTACATGGCTCATAGCTAAGAAAAAAAAGTAGTCTCCAACATTCTTCTAATTTCCAACCACAAAACATACTGGAAGGTTCTAGAAATACTTTTAAGTTCATAAGTACCTGCCCATTTTAATTTAGTCTTTAATTAGTTCTATGTGCCTGAGGAATGGAAAACAAGAATTCTTTAAAGACAGACTAATACCACAAAAAGGATTGAGGAAAAAAATTCAAATGGCAAACAGCCAAAGCCTTCCATTATAGAGTAACAAATGACTCACAGGCCTAAAATTCCAGCAGAGGCTAATAAGCCCCAGTGCACTGAATTCTCTCTCTTCAGCAATACACACAATATCTATAGTTCTTATCCCACAGGGAGAGCTCAGCTCCTGAGCACTCCACCCTCCATGCAGTTGCCAAGCAAACCACCTAATGGCAGGCAGAAACAGCACACAAAAGGGAGCTGTGATGTGAGCTCTTCTGGCTGGTAAAAGCCCCATTGAGGAGGCAATTATTTACCTCATTACCTTAACTATTCCCCCGTGGAAATCAATCTGTTTTCTCCTATGAATAGCTGCTCACGAACAGCCAGCCATAAGGCTCTCAGTTCTGAGCAGTACTTTCACCTGGAATACACTGGGTAGAGCTATTGTTTCCTTTGGAAGCAGGAGAAGCTCATGTATGTGAGAGGTGACGTGGGACCTTCCTGTGCCAGACACAGGAAACTTTCCTCTTATGGCAACCAATCTGAAGGCATTGCAAGGCCCTATTTGGAGGGAGACTTGGGTGACTCAAATCTTTGTTTGCTTGGGGAGCAGATGGTTATCCCAGAAAAACTGTTCTGGGGCTATAGCCATTACTAGGATAAAGTGACTAATGCATTGCAGGGTTTTAAAATGATGAATGGTCATTGTAGGGAAAGTGAAGGAAAATGGTCAGGGCCCCTCAGATGTTCAGAATCTTGCGGAGCATTTGCTGTAAAAATCCACATGTGCCCAGGCGTTCTTTGGTTACTATCTAACGTAACTGCATATGTGCACCCAGGTGTCCTGGGTTATCGACCTAAGTATAAAAGACTAAGAACTCTAATACACGACGCTTCTCAGGACACTCCAGGAGGCCACTAGGGCAGCTGCTCCTAGCTCTGAAGAACGCCTGTTAATTTTTTACACACAGCTCCCAGGATCTTTTCCTATTACCTTGCTCATGGACCTGCATGTGAAGGGTTTGTGACCCAGTCTGTACAATGGGCTTGAGGGGTCTGTGAGCCCTAGCTTGAGAGTCATTTAAAAGAGTGGCAGATACTTTCTACCCAGACTACAACCAATTTTCCCCATAGCACCAGAAAACAAAACTCTGAAATCTGGCCAGCAATTCTTATTCTCTCCTTGGCTCTTCCCCAGATAAGTTTTCTTCTTTTGACCATACTTAATAGTTTTCTTATGGGAAAGAATGGCTGTTTGAGAATTTATATTCATACCTCTAGGCTCCTTAATGATCTACTAATACAATTTTCTAAGACTAGCCAAGGATGATTTACAAATGAATAAAGCAACAGAGAAAAGAATGTTACTAAGTAATTATTTTCAGAAATCTTTACACCTACAGTCTCTGTCAAAATTTTACCAGACATTTCTTGCAGTATAAACTGTACAAGCAGGTTTTTTTCTTAATAAAGAAAAGTTACCTTTTTCTTTTCTTTTTTTTTAAAAGATGACCGGTAAGGGGATCTTAACCCTTGACTTGGTGTTGTCAGCACCACGCTCACCCAGTGAGCAAACCGGCCATCCCTATATGGGATCTGAACCCGTGGCCTTGGCGTTATCAGAACCACACTCACCCGAGTGAGCCACGGGCCGGCCCCTAAAACCTCCATTTTGAGTGCAGCCCAGCAGATTCTTTTCCTATAACAAAGCTTGATTGGTACCCGGCGTTTCGGCTCACTGTCTTTCATTTTGGTGCTGAAACCTGGGAAGGGTCCTGGCTGGGACCTTCAGAAGATCCCTTCTCTTGGGTTGATTGACCCTCCCGGCTGCCCTTCCTGGACCTGCTGAGCCGGGTGCCTCTGGGACTCTCTCCTTTTGCTGTTTCAGACCAACACATCCAACATCAGCCTCAATTCAAGGTGAGTCAGTGGGTCTGTCCTACTTCTTTTTTTTTTTTTTCCTTTTTGTCTTTTTTCGTGTCCAGCAACAGATCGCAACCCTCAGTGTCGCGCCCGTACCGGACCGGGACCGGCAACGGGATCGCAACCCTCGGCGCTGCACCCGCACCTCGCTCAGCCAGTGAGCAGGAACCGGTCTGTATGTGGGGTCCAAACCCTCGGCGGGAGCACCGCCACACTCTCAAGCGGCGCACTGTAGCAGTGCGCCACCGGGCCGGCCCCTTACCGGTCATCTTTAAAAAAAAAAAAAAAAA
>NW_007728801.1:258379-261760 GCF_000696425.1 Galeopterus variegatus | reverse complement strand
AAAAGTTACCTTTTTCTGAGTCACCCAAAATACCCTCAGGTCCCCCTGAATTTAAAATTTTATTTAAATTGTCAGCATATAAATTTATTTCATCTAGACTACAAGAGGAATTGTCTTTCATTAAAAAATGTTTGCTGAATTCAATTTCATTGTGTGACAGTAGAAAACAACGATCTAATGTTTGACTATAAAGGCACCATGAAGGCTGCACATAGCTAATAGGTGCGAGCATCTTCAGCTGTAAGTTCAGGTTTCCTGAAACAGCTGATCATCATGCCACCCTTTACTGCCAATTTACCCAGGGACTTGATATAATAAGAGCCTAAATTTAGCTCTGGGATTTTGTGACTGAAATATTGGGTTGATCTACCTAGGTGACCTAAGCTACTAGAAATAAGATCTTTTGCTCTAGGAAATAATCTAAGCTAACTATAAATTACTTAAAAATACAATGTGGGTGAAATGTCTATTTCTCAATACATTGTTTTTGTCTTTCCTGAAAGCTCAATTGATCACTTCACTTCTAAGAGAACTCAAATGCAATAAGTGACATACGTGTAGGAGTCAAACTCTCAGAAAACTCACCATTTACTGAGAAAGCCCCTGAGCCCACCACAGTAGAAGATTCTAGCATATGAGATTGGTAGACTGCTATGGATTGAGTGTCTGTGTGGCCCGCAAATTCATACGCTGAAGCTCTAATCCCCAATGTGGCTATAGTATTTGGAGATGGGGACTCTAAGGAAGAGGGGCCCTCATCAGTAGGATTAGTGTCCTTATAGAAAGAACAGCAGAGAGCTTACTTCCCTCCAACCCCCTGCATTGGCACAGAGGAAGGGCTACGTGAGGACATCAGACAGTGACAAGATGGCCATCTGTAACCCAGGAAGACGACCCTCACCAGAAACAGAATGGGCTGGAATCCTGATCTTGGACTTCTCAGCCTCCAGAACTATGAGAAAATTAATTTCTGTTGTTTAAGCCATCCAGCCTGTAGTATTTTGTTATGGCAGTGGAGCAAGCCAAAGCACAATGCTAGCCAGTGAGGTTGGAGGCGAGGAGTGTGCCTTATTTAGACTGTATTTGAAGTGCCCAGCAAGTTTGGTTAATGAGAAGGTGCTGCAGGCTCAGACCTCAGCTCCACCTCTTACGTAAGTTGCTTAACTTCTATCAAGCTCAATTTCTTTAATCTGTAAAATGGGAGTAAAGTTGTTCAGGAGGATTAACAAAGATGGTATATAAAAACTACGTGCTACCTTAACATTGGGTACTCAATAATTTTAATCTATTATTATTTCTTGACCAAACAGAATGCTTTATAACAGTAAAAATTTAAAAAGCATGAGAATAAAACTATAAGGCTTTCTTTTAAAGCATTTTTACTATCTTGAGGCAAATTAAAACAAATAATCAGATGAAGAAGCAAAGAACTGAATAACACTAGTTCTAGAAATTTATCCTAAAGAAATAATCAGAGGTATAGTCACAGATTCAGTCAAAAAGCTGTTCACCTTGAGCATATATGAGGACGTAAAGAAACTGAAGTAGCCGATGGTCAGCAATAAGAGAGTAGTTAATCAAGGGGTCAATATATCGAGTAGTTCTTAAAACTCATGCTTTCAAAAAAATTTCATGACATGGGAAAAATGCTTATGATATAATATTAAGTAAAGCAAGATACAAAATTACATGTAACAGGATACAAAGTAGACTTTGTTTTAAAAAGTCTGCTCACCTCCTGCCACCCATCCACAACCCTCTTTAAGGAAGCACACCAAAATATCTTTGGATAGTGAGATTACAGATAAATTAATTTTTTCTTACCCCTCTCTGGATTTTTCATGCATAATTATGACTGGCTTTCTTTTTCAATTTTAAGTTATAATTTGTTATAAAAAATTCAAATTCAGAAGTAAAAGTGAAATATCTCCCCCGTATAAAGCCTCAGAGGTTAACACTACTAAGAATTTGATGTATATCCTTTTCAGACCTTCTCTTATGTGTAAAGAAATGCTCAGAAAGATTTATTCCATAGGGTTTATGCATCTGCCTCCCATATGGTCCCTGTGTCACCTGTGGGTCTCAGTTACTATTCAGAGTACCTGATCCAACCATTCTTATCTACAGTTGGATCACTATCTCACAAAGGTGCTATTTTTTGCAGAAACCTCAACCAAAGTTTCAATTTGATGTAAGTAAAGGAATTTTACTGACAGTTTTAAGCACTGAAGACTTCTGGGAGGGAAGGGCAGGTGAACTGTCTTTGAGATGCACAGCACCTGCCCCCAATTGAGAGCGGAAATGAAACTGGTAATAAATGTGACTATGAAGCATTAATTATGGGCCCCAAAGAAAGATGTATTAGGAAGGGGAGAGCGACAAGCATTTTTGCTAACATATAATGGAATGGCCCACAAATAAGACCAGCGGATGTCTATGGCCTGGCTGACTGCCAGAGTGGCACTGCCAGTGTGGGTGGCCGGTTCCAGCGTGGTGCTGCTCTTCCTACAAATGCAAATGCACCATCTAGCTACTGTCTATATCTTTTGCAAAATCATTCATTTCCTGTCTGTTTCCTAGTTACAGTAACAATCACAAGCTGTAAAAATAGCTTGCCCTATATAATACAGCAGACAGTGCCCAATCTGTGTTTTGGGCCTGATGCCCTCACAGACAAGCCTTTAGCAGACTGCATTTTAATGTTTTTGAGGGAGTTAGATTTTCAAAATAAATGAATTATGTTGCCCTAATTTATGTCTAAATTTCAGAATGGGAATGTAGTAGCAATTTATGAGGTTACTTAACATGCTAGGCAACTACAGGCAGGAAAAACAGGCTGTCCACAGGAGTAGACTCGTCCTCAGGGGCATGGGCACTCACCACTTGTGGTCAGCAACTGGGCTGAACACCTAGCTGCTTGTGGCAGCCTAGTATCGAACTGCCTGCTCCGGTCTGAGTTCTAGCTAGAATCATGATTTAACTTCTGAATCTACCTCTAGAGTTCCTGAGTTCTGAAGATGGCTCTCATCCTCCCCACCATCTAGGCTCAAACCTTGTTATCAGTTTGGACTTCTCTCTAGACCCTAATATTCTATCAATTTCATCTGCACCATCTCATTTCTGTCACCCCTCCTCTGCAGTTTCCTACCACAGCCCTCATCGCCTCTTTCCTGGACATGTGCTCTATCCTTCTACTGTCGTTGCTGCCAGTCTCTCCCCTACCCAGCACAGAAGCCTCAGCAAAAGAGGGGCAGTAATAGTAACACAGGCAAAGCCCAACTCAGCACAATAGTTAAGCTGTTTTTTTTTTTTTTTTCCTTTTTGTCTCTTTTCGTGACTGGCAACGGATCGCAACCCTCAGTGTCGCGCCCGTACCGGACC
>NW_007728801.1:235967-257620 GCF_000696425.1 Galeopterus variegatus | reverse complement strand
CCGGCCCTAAGCTGTTGTTTTCAGAATTATAATTTGTTACAAAAACCCAAACACTTGTGAGGGATCTAGAGATTTGAGGAGAGAAGGAACTGATGACAGAAGGAGAAAAAAAAGAGGGCTTTTGAGAAGTATATATGATGTCTGACAAGTTATTTATGTAAGTTGTAATGTTAAACACTGAGAATTCAGCCCTGGAAACTTTTTTTAAGTTCTTATCCACAAAAACAACACCCCTCAGTGACTTGAGGAAATGACAAAGTTCAACAAAGCCAAGCTGGTCTTTAGCCAAATAGCAAGTTCTGAGTCTCTTACACACATCTGTACCTTTGGAGTGTCCACACAGTCTTCTTCCATAAATGCTGCTTCTGCCTGACAGCCTGATGCTGGAAATGAAAAGGCCTCCACATTGGATGCCTGCGGGAGGAGGGTAGATCGCATCAGTCTCACGTTCGGTGAATGCATGGTCACTGGGAGGCCCACAGTTTGTGCCTGTAAATATGGCAAGAACAGACAGTTTGGGCACATTAATACTTTGTCTACAAACAAACAAAGTTCTTAGAATACAAAAATTCTTCCTGGGGCAATTAAAGGATAAATAGTTATTTAATGGAAACTCCAGAAAAGATTTGATGAAATATGTATATGGTATAGGTATTGATTTGAAGCAATCTCAGCTATCAGTTATTCTGAAATAGGTTGTACAGAAACATTTCACCGATGTCTGATAAGAAAGCAAGTCTTTGCAAGAAATTGAAGAATGTTCTTTGTTTCAATCAACAAACATATGTTGTCTCTTTCCTTAAATATGTTACCTGGAGAGATAAAAACAACAGAAGAGTCCCTGCCTATAGGAGTTCAAAACTGAACCAGGGATAGATATACACACACAACTAAGTACAATACAATGTACACTTAAGTAAGTGCTATACCTCTGCCTTTTTTTTTTTTTTTTTAGTGTGTTGTGACGTTTATATTTTTTGGCAAGAATGTGTGTGAAGAGGAAGAAAAGAGAAGCAGCAGTCACTTGGAGGTGACAGGAAGGTCTCCTTCCTTTGAGGAATTGCACAACCTGAACACAGCCTGCTGGCCCAGAGGAAGGAGAGATGCTTATTGCTGAGCAGCAAGTTGTGCTCCTGAAGTCAACCTACTAGAAAGATCCTGATAGTTAAATACATTCTTCGTGTCTCCTTTGTCAACTATGCTAAGTAAATAAGCATTACAAATTCTTTTAAAAACACATTAAAGAGAGAAGCTTCCCTTATGACAATTGGTAAGGATTGATTTTAAAGATGAAGCTGCTGGATCTTTTTGTACCCATCCCTTCAAAACTAGCAGAATAATTTATCAGATGCGTTTTGAACACAACAGACATTGTGAAACATCTAAGGGAACAATCATCGTACCAGACTGTAAAAGGCAGAAGAATGGCCTATATTTTTCCTGCTATGGTTACTTCAAGGGATATAGATGGCAAGTTTTAAATTCAAACAATTCTTACCTTAGTCTGAGTTAAGCAAATTCTCAGTTCTTTTGCTGTGAATTTTTGTACTAAACATGTACATGCTTTATTCCCTCTGCTCTGTAAGTTTTTATGTGTCTATCTTTTAATGACCTTACATGAATTGCTGATCATAGCTTCATTTAAAAATCAAACAAAATTTCCTATGTATAATAACTTAGATGATATTATTTCATTTGTTTGTTCCCATTACAGTATATTAGTAAAAGTTTTCTGTGTATCAGTGTCATGGAAAAACTCAGTCTTTAAATATCAGAAAATGAAAGATGTTAATATTTTGCATCTTTTACTGTAGGGTATGTAATACTCATTAACAAGCAGACACTTAGAATTAGAAAAGTGATTTGCTTTTCTAATTCTAAGTGCAATTAACTTTTCTAATTCTAAGATCATATTTAACTCAGGTGTGGCACCAGTAGCTTTCTTTGTCATTGTGAGTAGTTGGAGGATTATTTTGGCCTGAATGTTTACATATACACAACACATTAGTAAATCTTTTTTGACTTTTAGTCCATTATTGGTAGTAATCCTTTTTGTATGATGATGTCGTGTCGACAAAATGAGAATAAAAATTTTCTTTAAAATGTTTTGAAGTTTTTATTCAATTACTTAATGCTGATAGCTTTAGATGACCATGTTATTCACCTGTTATATGAGAATATATTGTATGAGAATATACAGTGAAACAAAATCAAACCTATTCTTTTTCCCTTCTCTGTAAAGAAGGTATAGAACTGTGAGAAACTTATGGAATTAAAGTGTATTCAGATGAGGACTGGGATCCTTTTTCTTTTAATTTTTGAGTTATTCACATTAATGATTTATAATATTTGAAATTTGAGATAGATAAACCTAATTTTTATTATATTTCATTTCAGGAAAGTGAAAAAGACTTGGAAGAAGCTGAGGAATATAAAGAAGCACGTTTAGTACTGGATTCAGTGAAATTGGAAGCCTAAAACTTTCCTGTACAGGATGTTTTTTGCATTAAATCCTGGGGTCTATTGTATAATTCATTATTTTTGACCACTGCTGTGTGTTCAAGTAGTATGGGAATGTGATTTTTTTTATGCAGTTGCATATATTTTTCCTTGCCTAATTTAATGTGTTGAGTAAATGAGTTCGTCTACTAAAAATAAATAAATTAATTAATTAATTAATTTCTCTAGCCACCAAGTCACAATGTAAACTTTAAACTTCCTAAAAAAGTACATCTGGTACATTCTTCTTACCCATGTCATCAGCTTTTCAATGGATAAAACAAGTGTGATTTCTATTTCCCGAATTTATTAGCCTGCCTTCTATATGAAAGTAGTCTAAATTATTAGGGCAAAACATTACCTGGAGCAGTAACATTTTCTTTCCTATAGGAAAACTGTTACCACTCCAATAGGCATTTACTTGTTATGAACTGAACTGTTTCCTCCCAAAATTCGTAAGTTGAAGCCCTAATCTCCAATGTGACTGTACTTGGAGACAGGGTCTTTTATGAGGTAATTAAGGTTAAATGAAGTCATACAGGTGGGCTCTATCCTCATAAGAAGAGGAAGAGATACCAGAG
The DNA here is from genome assembly GCF_000696425.1 of Galeopterus variegatus. Classification (NCBI taxonomy): domain Eukaryota; kingdom Metazoa; phylum Chordata; class Mammalia; order Dermoptera; family Cynocephalidae; genus Galeopterus; species Galeopterus variegatus. Next base: position 254,540 of record NW_007728801.1, on the reverse strand, counting down.
ATCTTTCTCTCCACACTTGCACAGAGAAAAGGCTGTGTGAGGACACAGTGAGAAGGTGGCCACCTACAAGCCTGGAAGAGATTTCACCAGAAAACAATGCTGATGGCACCTTGATTTTGCATTTCCATCCTCCAGAACTGTGAGAAAATAATTTCTGTCGTTTAAGCCATCCAATCTGTGGTATTTTGTTAAGGCAACCCTAGCAAACTAATACAATGCTTTTTCCTGTAGTTGTGGAGGGCAACCTCTAATCAGTAACTAAAGAAACTGGAATGACTGTTTCATTCTCATCTGCTTACAGATGATGCCAGCTTGAAGTGGAAGGACTGTTAAAAACTAGTGGTTAGAGATCATGATAGAAAGGTGTGACATTTTGTTTCTAAAGAGTTGTCTGAAGTTAATTAGATGCCATGTTTCCTGAATGTTATACAGCAAATATGAGTATAACAACTCTAAATCTATGTATGATGGGAATTTCACTGTTTTCTAAATAATAATGGGTACTTCATCACTAGATGATAAATTCCTTAATGGCAGGGACTGCTTACTGGGTACTCCTGAAGCCACAGTGACTGGAACTGTGCCTGGCACATAAATGCTCTATTTGCTGGATTCAACTGTTGGTTTAGGTTAACTAATTTTATGTTGGTAGCAATCTTTCAAAGAAAATATTTCCTTTTTATATTTAAGAACACAGGAACTCAGAAATGATGACTTGCCCAAAGTCACTTGGCTCTGTACAGAACCCAAGGTCTGCCTGATTCAACAGCTCATGTGATCTTTGCACTGGATCATATTGTCTCCTCAATTTCTTACTGCTAAAACTTTAAGCACATTTATATCCATAAAAACAGAGAAATCTATTTTTAACAAGCTCAACATTAAAACTTAGAATGTGAACCTCTGAGGGAAGGGAATGTTTTCTTCAGCCCAAGTGTCTGTTGTTTAACATGCAGAAGGCACACAAGACAAGTTTGTGGATGAGCACTGAAGACTTCATTTGAATTAGATACATTTTAAGTTACAGTAAGGTTTCTATGACAACTTGGGTCAATGCATAAAGTGAAAAGAACTCATGGGGAGCTTGGTATAAAAAAAAAGTTATCGGGGCCGGCCCGGTGGCGCACTGGATAGTGCGCCGCTTGGGAAGCGCGGCGGCGCTCCCGCCCGAGGGTTCGGATCCCACATACAGACCGGTTCCCGCTCGCTGGCTGAGCGAGGCGCGGGAGCAACACCGAGGCTTGCAATCCCGTTGCCGGTCCCCGGTCCGGTGCGGGGCAACACTGAGGGTTGCGATCCGTTGCCGGACACGGAAAAAAGACAAAAGACAAAAAAAAAAAAAAGTTATCAAACATAACATAAGAAACCATGTTATACATATCTGAACTCCAAGCCAAACTAAATATCATTTGAGATATCCCAGGGAATTTGCTTAAAGTCTAGATATGAAAGGATATCATGTACAACATACGCACGTGCTCAAGAACAATCGTTTATGTAATCACTTGCCACCCCTCACTTGTGGAACGTTTAAGAAGAATAAAGAGGCTTGGCAGGAAAAGTCTGCTACAGCACTGGGACTTTCCTGCTTCCTTGTCTGTCTGGCGGCATTAGCAAGAGGGAAGGGATACCACTACGTCTCACTATTACCCCAACTTACGAATTCTCATTTTATCTCCCTCTTTCTGTCTTGAAAGCAGTATCACTGAACTTTGAAGGTTTCCAAGAGCTCAGAGATACTTTAACCCAAATATCTGGAACTGTATTGCTGCATTATTTTACTCACATTACTTTATGTATAATGTATAACAAAACATACCATTTGCCTATTAAAATCAAGATTTTAATTTCCTTGTTTTTTTATATTCTGTAGAAGCCAATGCAAAATGTTAGTATAATCCTGTAAATTTTGTAAAAGTGCCAAAAAAATGCAAAGTCAAAACTCTTCTGCTCTTAATTTCACTTTGAACAAAGTAAGTTACTCACAGAAGTGGACAGGAATCCTAACAGAGCAGATGAACACACCACCCTTCTTCTCAATCTTTGTGTAGATGATTCCCCAAATATCTTTAGCCCCAGCCTCTCCCCTGGGATCCAGATCCATACCTCCTCCTGAGCAACTGAGTTAATGCCACCACTATTCTCTCAGGACCGAGCTCAAGATGGAATCATCTCTAACTCATTGTTGTCCCTTCCTCCTCAACGTTTATTTACTATTTTATATAACAAACACTTACAAAGCACTTACTATGTGCCAGGCACTGTTCTAAGTGCTTCACAAATATTAACTCATTTAATTGTCACAATATTCTATTATTATCCCCATTTTACACTTGGGAAACTGAGGCACAGAAACACTGTAAGAAACTTTTTAATGTCACACAGCAGGAAATGGCACAATCTGGGATTTGCTCCAAAGTACCTGCTTTTAACCATCATGCTGAGCTGCCTCTCCAAACCATTGCTAAGTTCTTATGGAGTCTACCTCTGAAATGGTTCTTACACTTGCCCCTTCCTTTCTACTTCTAGCACCACATTAGTTGAAGCCTTCAGTATTTCTCATCTCAACTACTATAATAATCTCCTAACTGCTCTCTTCAACTCTCTTCTCTTCCCTATCCAACCCATCCTTCTCAGTGCTACCAGATTAATTAGCTTAAAGCATGGCTATAGTTATATCACTTTTCTGCTTAACAGCCTTCATTAGTTCCTTATTGCTTCCTGAATTGAAAGTAAACTCTTTACCTTGGAATTCAAAACTCTTCACAATATGGCTTCAACTCACCTCTCGAACTCTTCATCTTCTTGTACTTCAGGTTGGTTACCTTGACCATACCCTCCACTTGCCTGCTGAGTATACTTCTGCTCATCTCATGCTGCTGCTTCTGCTTACCTGCAGTACCTTCCGTCCTGCCTGTCCCTGACAAAGTCCTCCGCATCTGTGAAGTTCTGTTTTCCATGCTGTCTCTCCCATGAAGCATTCCCCATTCAGATGTGGCTCTGTCTCCCCATCCTTAGCTCTTCTACAGCACTCATCTTCCCTTAGTTTGAGTGCTGGTTATTTATAATCTTATTTCACTTCTACAGTGTAATGTCTCAGAGGACAATGACTGGATTTTATACATCCTATTCCCTATAGTGTCTGATAATAGAAGCTTGCACGTGGTAAATCTGCCATAAAAATTTGTTAAATAAAACTTCATGTACAGGCTAGTTACATTAACTCTCAACATAAGTGAATAATAATAATCAAAAAACATCTTTTTTTTGTCTTTTTTTGTGTCCGGCAACGGATAGCAACCCTTAGTGTCGCGCCCGTACCGGACCGGGACCGGCAACGGGATTGCAACCCTTGGTGCTGCGCCCACACCTCACTCAGCCAGTGAGCGGGAACCGGTCTGTATGTGGGATCCGAACCCTCGGCAGGAGCACCGCCACGCTTCCCAAGCGGCGCACTGTAGCAGTGCGCCACCGGGCCGGCCCCCAAAAAACATCTTTTAAAGAAACAAACTGTTTGAAATAAAGTTAATCCTTAAAAAACAGGAAGGGGCTAAAACATTGAGAATGTAGTAAATAACAGGCAGAAACTTTACAGAAAAACAGAGGGTAGAGGATAAAATCCTAACCCTTTGTACTACAAGATGAAAAATGTGTCAAACATGTGAACAGGCACATGCACAGATAAGATTGTGGGCTAATGGGGTGTTACCTTGGCAACTGTTTGTTCAGCAACGGTGCTGGGCCGGCGCTGGCGGCCATCAAGTCTCTGCTCCACAGGAAAACTGCTCCTGTGTGACTTCAGGCGTTCCACCAGCAAGAAATAAATGGCAGCAAAGTGGTTATAGCTCTTGTCCTGCAAAGACTGAAAGAGAAAACAAGTGCTGAAGGCAGAGAACCATAAAAACCAATCCAGTGGTCTATACCTTTCTAAAAAGAAAAAAGGGGGAGGAAATCATGTGTTCTTAAAAACAGAGTGACAAAGTATACCTGCAGATGAAAGCTATTTGAGAATTTAGACTGGAAGGCAGAAAGTTTCTATTTCTAGTATTAATTATATAAAGGGTGATATCTTTAAATGACTGGGGAGGAAATCATGTGTTCTTAAAAACAGAGTGACAAAGTATACCTGCAGATGAAAGCTATTTGAGAATTTAGACCGGAAGGCAGAAAGTTTCTATTTCTAGTATTAATTATATAAAGGGTGATATCTTTAAATGACTTGACCAGCTCTTTTATATTAACAGGATCCATTTATTTTACTGCATTCAGAGAAAATGCCATCATTGTCTCACGCAGACATTCTCCAATGCTGTCATATGGTCCCATCTCATAGCTGTAACTATGGTGTCAGTTAGCAACCTGAGCCCAGAGCTCTAATTCCATAGCTTCAATACAAGTCCAAACGATCAAAAACTCTAAAGTGAATGATTAAAAACTTTGTGGAACTTTCTGGTGATTATTTTGGGCTGGAAGAATGACATCTGGTTGCTACATTCAGAGACACTATGTCTCTGTTCTTAGGTAATTTTTTCCTCTTGTTTTGCAGTCCCACCCTCTTGAAACCTTGAAAATAAAGTTGCTTCCCAGATTTTCAAATCTCTAGCCTGCCAGCTATCCCAAGATAATAATGGAACAGAGAAACATTTGCTCCTTAGGCTTCTAATTAATTCCACCTGACAGTTTGCATGGACACTATGCAGGGCATCCCAGGTACAGAGAACTCTCAGCAAAAATCACAGGCCAGTGGAACTGCATGCACAGCCACCATTATGGATCTACTTCATGGACAAGTACAGAAAAACATCACTGAATGTGCGATGAGCACAGCAGGAAAGCCAGTACAGTCTGCAGCCTTGGTCTTTCACAGCCAACATTGGAGCATTAGATAGTCTTCCTAGTTATGCTTCCTCCTCAAAAGCACTGTTTTTTACTGTTGTGAAGGTATTAAAAATATGTATATCATATAAATATGCTAACTATTAGAGGACAGAAGTAAAAGCCAAGAGAAATTTCCTAGGTTCATGATCTTCTCAGTTCTATGAGTTCCGAATCAGAAACCCACCTATTTTTGCCTTCTGACTTTCTTCAGCTTACAATCTAAATCCCACTGGGTTCTGTAAACCTGATGCCTACCCTTCTTGTTTCCTGCTCAGCCCTTGGCCTGTTCCATATCTGCACATTTGTGTTCCACACAAACTAGCTAACTACAGTACCTATATAAAACTTCATGCATCATCTTGGAAGAAACTTTCTACCTCGTATTTCTTAAACTTCCATCTTTGTCTTTTCTGAATCCTCCATAAGTGCATTCTCTTGAACTTTTTGGCAGATGGGGCAAAGGAAGGAATTCAGACACTGAATAAAAGCAAATATAATTAGAGTCTGATGTGATCAATAGGCAACACTGAATAGCACACGTAGGTGCTGGGGAAGGATGTGCTAAATAAAGACCAGGATGACAGGTGTGAGCATGAAATTTCAAGTTACTAAGTGCCGTAGAAACCTAAAACATCTTTAGTCAAATCTCTGATCACTTTACCTCAATGGTTTTCTGTTGATCTATTCCAAGGCTGTGCATCAGTCGCAGAACCTGTTCATTAAACTCCCCAATAGATGGCTCATTTTCTTGCTCTTGTGGATAGAGAAGAGCTCTCTGTACAGGAACTTCTATGAGCATCCACTTATGCTCTTTGATTTGGGCTATGGTTAGCCGTTTGGATGGGTCTAGGACCAACATCCTTCGAATCAGGTGCTCACAATCTAGAAAACACAATGTTACCAAAGTCGTATAAATCACCTTGCACTTCAGGGTTATTTGCTTGACTCATGTGACTTTGTACAATGGTGTTAAACTTTGTATCCTCCATTCAGAAGGTCAAATAAATAAATGAATACTTGAGGGTTACTTATATTTGTCAAGTTCACATGGTGAACAAATACTTAAGAAAAACAGGAGGGTGAAGGTCTATCCAATTCTGTGCTAAATGAACCATTTTAATAGGTTTCTCCACTGAAAATATCTAACAGACTTAGATTTCCACTAAAGAAAAAGATAAGCCTCATTTGTAGAAGAAGCAAATAATAAAATGATCATCAGTCACATCTAAAGCTGAAACAGTAAGGCTACGTAAGTGAGGCAAAGAGCTTTCCTATGGGCTGTTGCTCTTCTCCACATCACTGCAGCTGAGAAAAATGAACGTGAAATATCCTTGACTTCTGATTAAACTAAGCAAACTGCACCGCTGCAACTTGGAGCACTAGCTTTTTCTCTGAGGTAACATCATGCTCTCCATACACCCCACACAGTTAACCTTCTAGCACTCACTCTATGCCAGGCACTCTGTTAAGTGCTTTATATGGATTAATTTAATTAATCCTCACAATACCCCCAGGTAGGAATTACAATTATCTCCATTTTATAGATGAGGAAATCAAAGCACAGTAAGGAGATGCAACTTGCCAAGGTCATACAGGCAGTAGGTGGTGGACTCAGGATTAAAACCGGGTAGTCTGGCTCCAGAGTCCATACTAAGAGCATTATTTCTACTGTTTTGTTAGTAGGAACCAAAGCGTTAAGGATCATAACTAAAAACAAAACTAAGGAGTAAACTTAACTGCCACCTATGTAACAACCTCACACAAAACAGGCAGGAATAATCGCATTTCATCTTAATTCAGCAGGGCTTTGCCAGCTGGCTTTTAATTTAATTTTAAAATGTTTAATTTTGTACAATCCATTTGGTACTTAGAGGAAAATCGTTGTGAATCTGTATCTATGAAGTGCTTCTCTAAGTCTAAAATAAATCTGGGACATTTATAGACCCAGAGTGAATGGGAAGACTTGCTGCTCTAAAGCTGGGAAACGTTGTTTTTAGTTATAAGTAGGAAGGCTGGAACTTGTCTTACTTACATGGAGGGGGTTGCTTATTTCTATGGCTTTTAAAATGACTCGATCACTTTATTTGGCACCCGAACTCTTAGAAAGAGGGAAGCTTTTGCCTAGGCATTTCATGTGCAGCATAAATTCTGTAAAGCACAATTAGTAAGATGAACAGTTTGTTACCTTCTGACATGAAATATGGAATCCGGAATCTTCCTTCCAAAACCCTCTGCCTCAAAATTGGAAGAGTGGGTCCATCAAAAGGCAGAGCTCCACAGACAAGGACGTAAAGAACAACTCCCATGCTCTAGGGAAGAAAACAGTACTATCACCTTTCTACTGAGAACCTCACTCTTTGTTTTCCTAAACAACCCAGGGCTCATATGGACTGAAAAATTCCTGTCTGAATTTATTATTTTCTCAGAATTTGAAAAAAACCCTGAAACCCTGACTACTGCAATAAGTATCCTATAACAAACACCAAAAGATCTGAAGTTGATCATTTTGATTACTACTTAACTTTAAGTCACTGCTGCTGTTAGGATGGTAACACCTGTGCCTAGAAATTCTTTCCTAGGGATCCATTTCAAGATGTTCTATTTATAGTCCAGCGGATGGAGAAAATATGAAATACTGCTTAAGTTTGAATACCAGAAACTTCTAAGATGGGTCAGAGAACCAAGTATTATCATCACAGATGCATTTAACACAGCAAAGCAAAGCAATACCCAAATGTCCAGCTGTGGTCCTTCATACTGCTGCCCTTCAAAGACTTCTGGGGCTGCATAAGGAGGGCTGCCACACCATGTTGCCAGCAGTTCACCACTTTTAAAGAAATTTCCAAAACCGAAATCTATTGGGATGGAAATAAACGTTACTTTCATCTATGCTCTCAAACTATACTGCATTTCTCTGTAGTAGATTTCATAATATGCTATATTAACAATATTACCACTTACTATTCACTCTCTGAGGAATGGGATGATATCTACCTTGTGATATTTCCCTAGCACTCAGCACGATGACTAGAAAATAGCAAGCACACAATAAATATTGTTGAATGAATGTTAAGTGAATAAAGTTTTCTTCTCAAAGAGAATGAGAGATTGGAAAAATACTTTAAATCATATATTTTTACTGCTGAAAGAAAATCTATTGGTGTGGACAACTAACTTGAATTTGATAACCTTAGAATTTCAGTTATCAGATGATTGATAAAGAGCTCTATCTTATATGGTCCATAAGGAAAGATACAAATGGTATTTACTTAAACATAACTGAGTGACTGGTTGCTCTAACAGCCATTACCCGAGAATAGCAAGATATATCACCTTTAAAGGCAACTGAGCACAGTGTTTCCAAAGTAACACAGCTTTCTAAGTGCTGGTCCACACATCCTGTTTTAGGCAGATACTCATCTGAATAGCTCATCTGAATGTATGATGGCTAAATGGCCCAGCCATGGGCCACCTATCACCACTGTTACTTATTCATTTATGGAACACAGTGGTGTTATATTTCAAAACAGTTAATGGCCTTTTCCTTATTGTCTTAGTCATACTGAATCTATAGCTTTGATATACAGAATGTACTCTGGAAAGCTGTACTCAAAGCTGTACATCAATACACAAGAAAAACATTCAGTGTGCTCTGGTATAAATGCAAGCTTACACCCTTTTGATAAGCCTTTATACAGTCTTATATTCTTACTGAAGAAACAAATTCCTATTATTTTGTAAGTTGTATCTGTTCTATCTTATAACATTCTCTTGTGCTCTGGTATAAATGCAAGCTTACACCCTTTTGATAAGCCTTTATACAGTCTTATATTCTTAATGAAGAAACAAATTCCTATTATTTTGTAAGTTGTATCTGTTCTATCTTATAACATTCTCTTGACTGAAGAACACTGCCTCAGTAACAGGAACTAGCTCTACACCTAACTGATGCATGGCACTGCATGCAGAGTGAACTTTAAGAGATGCCCCGAGGGGGACTGGATTGAGTCCCCACTGTCAGACTGACTGGCTTTGTGACTTCGGATCAGTCTTTGTAAGTGAATCTTAGTTTCTCCATCTGTAAAGTTGAAATAATAAATATGGCTAGTCAGCAAGTTGTTGTGAGGGTCTCAAGTGTTAACATAAACTCACACCTTGAGATTATGCATACATCTGTAACTTAGGCAAAGCATTTTCTTAGCTCGCTGACATAAAAACTGGTGGCAAGCAGAAGTAACAGTAATAACAGTAGCAATCCCCATTCCCACAGCTTCATGGAAGAGTACAACCTATGAAGTTAGGGAGAACTAGCACTGATTTCCAGTTCTGCTGCCTTCTAGCTTTGAGTCCTCTAGGGAAGTTAACTTCCCTGAACCTTAGTTTCCATATCAGTCAATGTGGGGATAATCCACCTATCCACGTAGGATACTTGTGAGGACTGAATGAAGTTAAGAATGTCAAATGCCTACAGCATAGTAGATGTGAAATGTCAGCTCTCTTCTCTTTCTGTGAAACCATTATTAACAACTATGGCCTTTCTGGTAAAAAGTCCCTGAGAAAATAAACAGGAGAGGTAGAAAAAGTGTGGAGGAAGCTTAAGGGTTCAGAAGAGAAAAAAGGGTACATCTGGGGAAAGGGCACATTCAGACATAGTCTAAATCTAGTGAAACAACACTGTGGTCTGTCCTGGGCATCCAGGAGTATGAGGCAAAGTGGATGCCAATCAGACCTTTTCTCTTTAAAATGTGACCTCAGTTCAGTCCTATATTCTACTTTCCAAAATGACTGTCAGAAAGGGCTTATCTTCTTAATTCCACCTCAATGACTAACCACTCCTATCACACCATAACCTGTTTGTACACATATAGATGTATGTTTCTAATTTTCTAGGAAAACCATACTCTGAAATGAGTCAAGGCTGGATGTTCAAATCAGGTTTAAAGAGGAAAATGTTAATTTCACTCACACAGAAAAGCACAAGAAGCTCTGCGGTATGTTTTTGGAGATCCTGAAATAGGTACAATAATTGCTGCATTTTAAACCATAATCACAGGATAAATTTTAGTACATGTAAGTTGAGGATACTCTCCAAATAGCACTGTAAAGTTTTAATGTCTCAAAGAGCTCTCATAGAACTACTTCACTCTGAACTTCCCCATACCCTGGTGAGATGAACTCAAAGGAGTGACTGGGACAGAGGCCTGCCCGGAAGGCAGGCTGGCCTCTTTATTGCTTTAAGCTCTCTCATTGGTACATTTCACCGGGAAGCAAGCAAGAGCTAGAAAAGCATCACTATGCCTGTGGTAGCTGAGTTTCAACCTTGGCTTTACAGATCTGAGACAAAAGAAAAAAAAAAAAAAAAAAAAAAAAGCAAGAGCTAGAAAAGCATCACTATGCCTGTGGTAGCTGAGTTTCAACCTTGGCTTTACAGATCTGAGACAAAAAAAAAAAAAAAAAAAAAGCTTCCTGTGCACTTACAAGAAGAGTAGTAAGAAGCAGCTCTTTATGTCTATTTTCTGTAGGTAACTGAGGAAAATAGGAACTTGGGTCTGTCAGAATGTTAAAAGAAACACTGAAAGACAATCAGATTCACTGAGCTACTACAGTATCACACACACAAAGGTCTTCTATAACTTTGTTAAAGCACTTCAAACATTGTATTTATAATCATCGGATGAATGGGTGAAGGAAGACTTTGGAGTCAGGCAGATATGGGATCAAATCCTGGGTTTACCTAGCTATGTAATATTGGGCAAATTACTTAAGTTCTTGGAGACTTGGCTTCCTCATTTGCATGGGAACAATATCTACACTTCATAAAGTTGTGAATATTGATATAAGGAGATAATATATATAATGCTATGGAAACATAGTAGGCGCTTAATAAATGGCAGCTACTGCTGCTACCATTCTCATTATTATTATTTTACTTACATACCTTCCCCATTAGACTAAATTCCTTGAAAGAAGAGTGTAGGGGAATGATAGCCTGTACTCCTGGCACTTACGCCCTGTCTGCTGACAATCGCTGTTCAGTAAAGGTTTGCTGAATGAATATATTATCCTTATCTCTTTTAAAAGTGCTAGAAGCGGGCCGACCCCATGGCGCACTTGGGAGAGTGCGGCGCTGGGAGCGCAGTGGCGCTCCCGCCGCGGGTTCGGATCCTATATAGGGATGGCCTGGCCAGTGCACTCACTGGCTGAGCGTGGTGCGGCCGGTCACAAAAAATAAGTAAATAAATAAATTAATTAAATAAAAGTGCTAGAAGCTGATCTAAGCTCTCTGAAGATGATTTCTTCTTAATAACCTTATGAGGAATCCTTACTTTAGGAGAAAGTGAGGGTAGAAAGTTAAGTACCTGGCCAGAGTTACACAGCTAGCTACTAAGTTGCAGAACTGGAACAGAAACCAAATTTAACTACAGAACCCTCACCACTTCTATGTCCTTCCCTGGCAAAAGTGATACCTAGTTATTTTTCAGCAACTTAATAACTGTCAGGTTTAAGAAGTGGCAATAAAAAGGTACTTAAAAGACTTTTCATTTCTTCACAGGAATCTGGATAATCTGCTTCATTCAGTCTGCAGATTTCTGCCCAAGCATATAGTGAAATGAGGGGTGAGGAAGAGGATGAAATATGAAAATGCAGGATTTGTTTCTTACCGCCATTTTTCAAGTGGAATGGAATATATTCATATTTCATCATATTAACCAAGTTCACTCATTCCTTCATTAACATTTGGATGCCATACATGTGTTAACCAGTGTGCAAACACAGCAGAGAGTTTCACAGCAATACAGAATAATATAAGACCCCATATTATCATCTGACTTTTGGAAAGCATTATGAAAATAATCACTTGGGCATTCTTCTCTGCCAGACTCAGATGCAACCTAGCCTTGCTGGAAAGATAACATCTTTCTAGTTTAATCATCCGATTGGCAATTAACACCTAAAACTATGGTTACTATGTCTTTCAGACATTTGCTTGCTGTTTCTCTGTCATAAAACTTATGCCATGCCATGTTGGATCTACTTTGATATTTTTAAAAACTTTTTATTTTGAAAAACTTTTAGATTTACAGAAAATTTGCAACAATAAAGTGAGAATTCCCTATACTCTTCACCCAGCTTCCCCTAATGTTAATATTTTACATACCTATAGTGCAATTATTGATACGAAGAAGCATAAATTCAATGCTGTTAACTAAACCACAGACTTCATTAAGATTTCCTCATTTTTTCCACTAATGTCCCCTTTTCAGTTCAAGATTTCACACTGCATTTAGTGTCATACCTCCTTAGTCCTCCCCAATTTGTGATAGTTCCTGTCTTTCTTTTTCTTTCATGAACTTGAAGAGTATCAGTTATGTATTTTTTAGACTGTTGGCTAAAATTTGGCTTTGTCTGAGACTTTCTCATGATTAGATTCAGGCTATGATTTTTTTGAGAAGAACATCACAGAGGTGATATGCTCCTCTCAATGCATGATATAAGGGGAAGTGTCATGTTATGTCTACTTACTGGTGAGCCTGACCTTGGCCACTTGATTAAGGTGGTGTCGGCTGGGTTTCCCCATTGTGAAGTTACTATCTTTCCCTTTGTAAATAACAAATACTCTAGAGAAGATATATTGACACTACAGGTATTCTGTGGTCCCTTGAATGTTTATTCACTAGTTTTATCATTCGCTGGTTGATCTTGATTGCAGCAAAGATTACTTCATGTTCTAATGGTGAGTTTTCATTTCCCTCATTTCTTCCATTTATTTTATGATTTTACCTTTAATTGACAAATAATAATTGTATGTATTATATATTTATGGGGTACAATATGATGTTTTGATATATTTTTACATTATGGAATGATTAAATCTCACTAATTATTGAGATAGGGTGACCCCCACTTTCATAACATATGCAATTTGCTTCTGTAAAACTGTTTGCTGTGTGACAAGGTAGATTAATTAAGTTTAAATAGTGTTTAAATTGCTTAAAAAATGTTGTTTGGAAATCCCCCTCAGCTCTTCAGCACCCTTGATGGAAGTTAAAAGCTAAATATTAGCCTGCACTTAGAGAAGTTTGAATTTTGTTTGCTGTTCCCAACCCAAGCTGCCCCTGAGTGATTAACGGGCTTGTTTCAGCTTCTGTTATCAGTTAGCGCTAGGCCTCCCTAAACCCCCTCCTCACACCAGGAGGGAATGTGTGTATGTGTGTAACTATATGATAACTATAAGTGTGTGACTATTTGATAATTTTAACTGTGTGACTAATGTAAAAATGTGCCTTTTAAAAAACCCCCTAAACTTCAAGTCAGGGCTGCTCTCTTCTGAGACTTTCTTGGAGGGACAGTCTCCGGCCAACCAATAAAGACCCCCTTTTAAATTCTCAATTGGGTGTTCTGGTTCCTTTTCTGTGTGGCAGCCTCACAACATTATTAAATCCATAACCTCATTAATTACAATTCCTCTCTAACGAAAAGTTGTCCCTTCTCCCTCTTTACTTATTTATTCATTGAATCATTTGCTTATTTATTAGCCATATTATATATTTTATCCTCATATTTATTTTATTCTTTGGGTTATAATTCAATACTATTGTTATTTATTTTGATGTGCAAATAGTTCCAGCTTTGGCCAGTAGCAGCTAATTCATATTGGTGTTTTGTCCTTTCAATAGATCTCCATTTTTTATATATTTTATTTTAAGCATATCCTTATCTTCTGGCATCAGAAGATGTTCCAGGATCATCTTGTATTTTCCCTGCCCCAGCCTTGAATCAACCACTTCTCCAAGGAGCCCTGGTTCCTTTTACTGAAGAATGGCATTTAGAAAACAAGACTAAGCCCTAGATGTGCTAATTAACCCTCTTAGGTACCTACAGCTGCAAGTGATTTAGCCAGTATTCAAAAATACAGGTCCTTTGAACTCCAAGCCAGGTGTTCTTTATTACTATATCACAGATGTTCCATAGATGTAACTAATTGAAAGTTTAATCCAACTTAAAACTAGAGGTAAAGCTGTCATAAACCCAGGGAAAAATCCTTTACATGAAATAGACATGAGAGATTTTCTAATTTATCACTGTGGTAGGAGAAGTTGACAAGTGAAGGCTTTCCCTTCTCTATATAATATCAGAAGCTATAGTAACAGCATACTTAGTAAGTGAATGGGAATAATTAGGATATTTACAGAGTAAATGTCAGAAATATATGCTTACATTCATTTCAGGAATCTTCATTCATTTTAAGAATGCATGATGTGCTAAATAGACACACCTTGTCCTTTTCATATGAAGATGGTACATGCTCCCCTCCCTACAAGCCTAAAGCATACGCTCTGAGGTTGTAATCTAACAATGGTTTTGAGATTTCTTGATACATCCATATTCTCTCATCTGGTTTCTGTGTGGCCTGAAATGTTTGTACTCATAGAAGGTAAGATTTGGGGTAGTCTTTAACCAAACATCAGTTGCTGACTCTCATGGAAATCAATTGGGCCTCAAAAGCTGATCCTCTGTCTCTCGTCTAACTAACCAGTAACAGGCTATGGATATATTTAAACACAGTATTAAAACCGCTATTCATTTTTTTTTTTTTTTTTTAAAAAAAAAAAAGACGACTGGTAAGGGGATCTTAACCATTGACTTGGTGTTGTCAGCACCACGCTCAGCCAGTGAGCGAATCGGCCATCCCAATATAGGATTCGAACCCATGGCCTTGGTGTTAGCACCGCACTCTCCCGAGTGAGCCACGGACTGGCCCCTTGCTATTTTTGTTTTCTGCTCTATATTTTGAAAGTTGACTGACTGACCTATATCTTCCTGATAACGAAAACCATTATTACTGTCATCACTGCATTACATAAATTATCAGTGCCCAAACATCATTAGCAAAGGGCCAATGTTTTAGGAATAACAAGGCCTTGCATAGAGTAAATAAGGTGATCCTGATGATTACTGTCTAATGGGAACCAAGCACAATATAGAGAATTTTGTTCTGTTTGTTGGAATGAAATCATGAAATATATTGAACATTAACATGCACACAAATCACCTGGGGAAACTGCTGAAATGCAGATTCTCATTCAGAAGGTCTAGGGTTGGGCATTTCTAACAAGCTCTGAAGTGATGCTCATGCTGCTGGTCTCTTTGAGTAGCCAGGAAACAGAATAAAACAGGTTGTGAAAAAGAAACAGGGGGGCGGGCTGGCCGGCCCATGGCTCACTTGGGAGAGTACGGTGCTGATAACACAAAGTCAAGGGTTAAGATCCCCTTACCAGTCATCTCTTAAAAAAAAAAGAAGATACAAAGATGCTAAACAGTTTGTCAATAACCACTGCAAAATGGTAATTATTAAATACTTTCAGGATTTTTATTTAAATGACATAAAGACTAGGAGAAATTGTTAGGTAAACTAAGTCTTTTTTTTAAAAAGGAAAAAAGCAAACAAAACATTGAAAACAATTCTTCAAGCTAAAAAAAAGTAAATGATTTCTAGGAATTAACACAACCAAGGCAATTTTTAATCTCTAGGATTGTGTTAAAATGTCTAATTTATAATTTTAAAAAATCCTCCTACACAGCAGCAGATGGCTTTAGGGTTAAATTTATCCTAGTTTCTAAAATTACCAGTAGAATTCAGCTATCCAGCCTCGACGAAGAGTTACACATCCTTTGTGATTCTTATAATGGGAGTGAAGAAGACTATGAGGAAGTGAAAGCTAGCAAACGACAGGTAGGGGAGTGACAGAGACAAAGCTGACCCACTGCACACTCTGAATACCGATCAGCCAGCAATGACGTCAGTGCATACTTTGTTGCCCACCAGCAAGAAAAGGCCAGTTGCATAGTTCACTTCCGAACATCAGTCACTCTATCTGACAGGAGGGCAAGGGAACAATCATCACAGTCCAGATAAAAAGTGATCCTGCTGATCAGTGAAAAACATCTATTTGTCCAATGAGCTAAGAAGCAAATAAATCATCTTCTTTAGCCCCAAAGTAAAGGGCAGGTTGGGAGGGGGAGATGAAAAGGGGAAAACCCAAACCAAACCAAGCCCTTTGAGCTCTCATCCATATTCCAGGCTTAATGTGCTGCTAGTCCTAACTAGGATTGAAGGATGCAGGAAAAAGGAAACCTCACACTTGCTGGTGCACAGCTCTTTGTACACTTTACATAAACTAGTGGCAGGAGGATAACAAATGAAAGACTTTCAATAAATATTTTCCCAAATATTGTCTTTGCCCCCCCCCCTTTTCAGTTCAAGGGCTCAAAACTGCAATTGTATATGCAAAAACCTTGTCTCAAGGTCTTCTAGTTGAAAGAAAGTTGTTAGAAGCAATGATGAGAGAAGATGGGCTACCGCATCAAATGAGAAAGGAAGCATTCCTCTTAAGCTAAAGTGACTTGTGAAGCATGGTCAGATTAATCAGGCTAATTAGTTACACATTACTAATTACATTTAAGGTCTCACTCTCTCAAAAAAAATTAATTTGCATCAAGCAGAGACAATTTAGAATGTAAGTGATAACCTTATTCCTTTAGGAACTGTATTAATAAAGCTTTAACACCTTGGTTATAAAAAAAAAAACAAGACATGCTAATGAGGGTTATGTGGCTATCAAAAATTTAAGGCTTTGTTTTCACATGAAATCAATCATGTGAAAATACACATGAATACAACACATGAATACACCTTGAATACAAACGATAGCTACCTTTCATTGAAGGTACATGGTGCCAGGAGCTATAATCAACAATTTACTTAACAAACACTTAACAGCACTATGTTCCAGGCACTGTTCTAAGTACATTGCAAATATTAACTCAGGTAATAACCACAATGAGACATGAACTTCTATTATTCCTCCCTTACAGACAAGGAAACTGAGAACAGAGAGGTTAGGAAATGTGTCCAAGGTCACAGAGCCAATAAGTGGCAGAGCCAGGATTCAAACCCAGGCAGCCTGGCTCTGGGGTCCATACTCTTACCCTATATTGCCTCCCTGTCTCTACCATTATTACTAATCCCTACAGTGTTCTTGAAAAACAAATTAATTTCTATTTTAACAGACATGGAAACCTGGGCCTAGAGAGGTTAAATAATCAGCCCAAGGTCACAGCTACAAAGTGACACCGCCAGAATCTGCACCAGTATTGTCTGTTACCAAACTCAGCATTTTTTACGTGAAGCCCTATTTGAACTGTGATTATTTCCTGAAAACCTCCTCCAAGTAATTCATACATTTTTATCCTTATCTAAGTATTTATAACAAACATTTCAGACTGGGAAAGTTGGAGAATAAAACTAAATGTCCTTCATCTATTTATTCTCAATTTAATGCCTGACTAGCCATAGACAAAATAGCTAGGAGGAAATAGTACTATAATTACTAAAACTACTGAAACCAAGATTATTTTGCATTCAGCCTCTTACTCTGAACATCCTAACACTTGTAATTGAGGCAACGAGCACACAGATGTGGGTGAATCCATGGTTCTTTAATGTCTGAGGTCTTTTACCCACTGGGGGAGCACAAACTAGAAACTAATCTCAAAGCCATGTTTCTGTACTTATTAACATGAACCATATCTGATACTTCTATTCCATTTTTTGTCTTATAAACACAGATATTTTAATTTTAACCTAGTTTTGATTTGTGTTTCTTTTCAATTTCAACATAAGGTGGCTAAAACAGTTCATTTATTTAGCTTATTTAGCACAGATCTTCATAACTGAAAGAAACAGAAATAGGTATAATTTGAGAATAATTTTGTATTTTATTCTTCACTGGCTCTTGTAATTTCTTTCCATGAGACCCATCTTTCCCATATGTTAGATTTCTTTAAAATTCAAGAATTCTCAGAGATCAGATGATATTCTTAAAGGAAAGCAGGGCCATCAAAAAGTTATAAAATCTGGGCTGGCTGGTTAGCTCAGTTGGTTAGACTGTGGTGCTGTAACATAACACCAAGGTCAAGGGTTAAGATCCCCCTACTGGCCAGCCACTTCCTTCCCAAAAGTTATATTATCTATGGATAAAAATACATGTGTTGGAGAAATTCTTTAAAGACACTGGAACACATCTAAACTGTTTATGGCATGTGGAATCCTTCATGATCTGGACCCCGCCTACCTGTCTAGGCTCTTTTCCTATCATTCCTCACTGGCACTTACATTCCACTAGTAAAGCCTGTAGTTTCTCTAAACACTCCACATTCTCTGGGGCCTCTTTGCCTTTGCACATACTGATCCATCTGCTTTAAGATACCACCCTGATCCCTGCCCCTCTCTCTTCCTTTCTCTATCTCTGTCCCCACCCCCAATTCCACCACAAATACCTTTTTTGTTAATCAAGTCTTAGTTAATAATTTCCCCGATTCTTCCAGGCAGAGTTAGTCTTTCTCCTAGCCTCATGACCTTGAAAACAATGATCTTTTTGTTTTATATTTACTTAAAGGTCTGGTTCTTTATTTAACTCCTTGGGGTGAGAGCAGCATTAAGCTTTTTTTTTTTTGTCCTTTTTGAGACCGGCCGCACCGCGCTCAACCAGTGAGTGCTGTGAGCGCACCGTCATCCCTATATAGGATCCGAACCTGCCGCGTGCGCCACGGGCTGGGACCAGCATTAAGCTTTTTTAACACTGATATTGTTTTTGTCTTAAAAGGTGAGTATTTCCAGGACTTAGCCCAACA
>NW_007728801.1:205576-235953 GCF_000696425.1 Galeopterus variegatus | reverse complement strand
CATTCCTCACTGGCACTTACATTCCACTAGTAAAGCCTGTAGTTTCTCTAAACACTCCACATTCTCTGGGGCCTCTTTGCCTTTGCACATACTGATCCATCTGCTTTAAGATACCACCCTGATCCCTGCCCCTCTCTCTTCCTTTCTCTATCTCTGTCCCCACCCCCAATTCCACCACAAATACCTTTTTTGTTAATCAAGTCTTAGTTAATAATTTCCCCGATTCTTCCAGGCAGAGTTAGTCTTTCTCCTAGCCTCATGACCTTGAAAACAATGATCTTTTTGTTTTATATTTACTTAAAGGTCTGGTTCTTTATTTAACTCCTTGGGGTGAGAGCAGCATTAAGCTTTTTTTTTTTTTTGTCCTTTTTGAGACCGGCCGCACCGCGCTCAACCAGTGAGTGCTGTGAGCGCACCGGTCATCCCTATATAGGATCCGAACCTGCCGCGGGAGCGCTGCTGCGCTCCCAGCGCTGCACTCTCCCGAGTGCGCCACGGGCTGGGACCAGCATTAAGCGTTTTTAACACTGATATTGTTTTTGTCTTAAAAGGTGAGTATTTCCAGGACTTAGCCCAACAGCATAAAAGATGCTTTATAAACACCTACTAAAATTTGGGGTTGAGGGTAGTGAGGATGAGAGAGAAAAAGTGTGGGCAAGAAAATATCTGAGTTCTTAGATGTACTCTGTGTGTGTGTGCGCGCGTGCATGCGTGTGTGCACGTGTGTGCATGTACGTGTCTCCTCTTGTGAGGAATGGAAGCAGGGGCATGAAGTGTATAAATATGGAATGATGGAACTCAGAATTCAGTTAGTGAATATCCCTTGAGGAATAACTAACACCTAATGCTTGGAAACTACAATATGGTGTTGTGGAGGAAGCACAGATATTGTGTTCAGAGAGACCTAGGTTTGAATTCCAGATCTGCTACTTGTAATCTGCATCACCTTAGCAAATTATTTAATCTCTTTGCATTTCAGCTTTCTCATCTAAAAACTGGCAATAGCTATGCAGCTCCCAAGGTTGCTGTAAAGATGAAATGATACAAGCACCTAGCAGAGTACCTGAAAATAGTGAGGGCTCAAATAAATGTTAGTTGTCATGCTATCTTTAATCAGAGAGTACAACTTTAGGTATCTGACATTTTAACTGTCTTCTATATAATTATAGAAGGCCTTGAAATTTAGATATTCAAAACCAAAAATAAAAACAGTAAAAACAAAACAAAAACCTATATATCACATTGGAAACACTAAGCTGATCTACCTATATTTTAGGCTGTAATTATAGTAGACATGCCAGGCAAAACTGGGTTATAACCTTAGAGCAATCTTCTGTATCTTTTGTTTGCGAATTTCTTTGATGTCTTATTTTGACATTTTCTTTTGAGATATTAAAGTACTTTGTAATTCCTATAGTATATGATTCACACTTTTAACCTTTTTCTGCCTAAAGAGACTCCCAGAACTCCTTTCAGCTATTGTTTTTATGAATTTTTTGTTTCTGTAATAAAGGAATGTAAAGGTGAAGCAGGGGTTTCCTCCTTTTTTCTGCAGAGCTAAGAACGTAAAAGGACCTTCTCTGAAAAAGACAATTTTAGAGCAGCTGATGCTTTTAAGGAGGAATGATCAAAAAAATTCCAGTGAAGTGAATTACAGAAGATTAGCAAAAAGGAGTGAAATGAATGAGACCAAATGGAAGGACCAAGAGAAGATAAAGGAAAAAAAACATAAATGGGAGAAGTGAACACAGATTTTAAAAAACTATGGAAACATTCTAATACTGTGTATTGCATTTTCACAACAAAAAAGGACAAATGAATTTACCAATCCTTATATATTTATATATAATATATGCATATATATATAAAACTAACTTAAAAGACACTTTGTTTTATTAAGGCAACCCCATATGAAGAAAAAAAACCCAACACATGATAGAATGGAAAATCCATTACATGTCCTATAAAATATGTAACACTGTAATTTAAAACAAAACGAGTAAAAATGATTTACCATCTCAAAATGCCCAAGACAGAAACTAATGGGAAATGGCATAGAAACAAATCAGTTAAATACACAAATCAGAGATTTTATCTTATATTTTATTCCACAATGCAGCAAACCAGGGCAACTGCTTTCTCCTTAAACTTACTCAGTCCAGTGAGTATCCAACCAACCTAGTCAACCAATAATTTCTGGGCCAGCTCCTCACATCTGAATGTCTCCCTGCTCCTTTCTAATAATCCTAGAACAAAACACCACCACTTGTTATTATGCTAAAGTGTTTAACACATGCCCTTATCTTCTTCAAAACCCTACCTAAAATAAATAAACCTCCATCCCACACCTTCAATCTCTACTGCGGCTGCTCTAGTTTAGATCCACATTTTCTTAATTGTACTACTGCATTATATTTCTTATTAGTCTTCCTGTCTTCAATCTTACCCACATCTCCCATCTATCTTAATATCTATCTCTGCCAGAGACATATTTCTAACATCAAATCTAATCAGGTGATCCCAATCCCACTTTTACCCCAACCCATGCCCTAAAATTTTCAATAGGCTAGCTCCCCCGTTACCTACAGAATAAACTAAAACCTTTCATATGGCACTCTAGACCTTTCATATTCTGCTCTTTACCTACCTGCTCCTCCTGCATCAATCCCTGATGCCTACAGATTTTACAATGAGCCATTAAAGAGCTACAGCTTCCCACCATTCCTATCTCTGTCTACCTGCCTGCAACATCCTACTTCTGTTTATCTTCTTGGCAAGCTTCTAATTCATCTCTCACGCCTAAGTTCAAGTAGTTCCTTTTCTGTGAGGCTTCCCTGACTCCTCAGGACTGACGTTCCTTCACCTATGTTCCTACCACGGTTTGTACATACCTTTTTTATGGCAACTATTGTACTATATATATTTTTAGCTTTATTAAGGTATAATTGACAAAAACTACATATTCAAGGTGTATGTGATGTTTTGATATACATATACATTGTGAAATTATTTCCACATGTCATATTGTATTTAGCATAGCAAAATACCTGACACAAACATTTACTGACGGAATGAGAGTTTTGACTATGTGAATAAAGAAACTCAGAATATAAAATATTAAAGTTTTAACAATTGTGAAAAAGGTAGGAGGAAAACAAAAAAATAATCTCTACTCTTAGTCTCCAGGTTATAAATCAAACCCTACTGTATCAGAGCAAGGCAAGGTTCTTCTGTCAAACATTTCTCATTCTACTTCCCTCACTTCCTTTGTCTTTCCTCTGTCTGTAACCTCATTGTAGCTATCAGCAACAGGGGAGCAGGTCAGAGTACCAGCAACCTGCACTGCTCCTCCAGCCCTATCTGTCCCTCTAATCACTTGCACACTCAGACAAATAGCCCTTGTCCAGCAGACACCCCCCCCCCAAGGGACCTGGACACAAATCAGACCCCAGGTGTAGCCCTGCCACTGTGTGTATTCATAATGAACTTTCTTCCATTACTTTAAATTACACATAGAACTAAGAAAATGAATAAAATACAGTTTGAGAAAACTTGATATCATCAGGTAGAAATGCTCCTGAATCAGTGCCTGCAGGTCTGTTTCCACACACCGAGTGTGATAGCTCACATTCAACCATGTTAGAATCAGGTATGCGCCTGTTACCTGCTATTTTGATATTCATGTTGTTATCCAGCAGGAGATTTTCAGCCTTGAGGTCACGGTGCACAATCTTCTGACTGTGACAATAATCAACAGCAGACAGAATTTGCCAGAATTTTCGCCTGGCTTCAGACTCATTTAACCGGCCGTGATTAGCAAGGTAGTCTATAAAAGAAGAGAGAATTTAGAATTATTCACCAAAATAAAATAACTCCACTATTAATATTCAGAAATTTTTTTTCCTCAAGAAAGTTTTTTTAATGGACAAGGATTGGTGTTCAAATAACGTGCTGTTTTCCAAATTTCTTGCCTTTGGAGAAGTAATTCTAATCATATTTCACTGGAGTACAGATAAATGGTGAGATCCCAAGACCCAGACAACAGCAAGCAGTACAATATTCACTGTGCAACTTAAATGATTTTTATGCCTAAGCACTCCTACTTTTTGGGGGAAAGTTTATTGAGTATTTCTCCTAATCACATTTTCAAAATAAAATCTATGTAAAACAGAGAACATGAATGAATTCTTTGGCATCATCAGACAGGGGACATCTTTTCTTAAACATTGTTTTCATGCAATTATACAAACCACCTGTAACATGAGATATGGTGGTTCCTGGAGATAGCTTAAATAATTCACACCCCCTTCTGTTTGAAGGAACAATTTTGATTTACTCAAGAACATGCAGACTTGCTCTCTAAACCAAACACTGCCATATTAGCCATGTTCTCTAAACTATAAGCCAAATACATTGAGCAAGATACATTATCTTTGTGCAGTGTTATAATCTTCATTAAAGTAGTTCACCTGAAAATTAATTCTACATATACTGTGTACACGAATTCAATAAAACTAAACATTACAACTCATTCAAATTTCACCTAAAGATCTAATAGGCTTCTGAAATTATCTTTTGAGAGGGAGAGGGACCAACGCAAATCTTGAAAAGTTTTTTTATTGAAGATAATTTTCCTAAGGAATTGAATTGAATGGGTCAACCAATAATCACAGTCACCACATATTTTCTGCTCTCATGTATGTGGTTTACTGGTTTTTAAGCTCCATGCCTTTGGCCCATGCCCTTCTCAATATTTACTATAAAATTTACTAATATTTGTACAATACTTTATAGTTTACAAAGCATGTTCATATCACAGTATCTCATTTAATCTTCCTAAAAACCTCCATGATAACTATTACCTAATTCCCATCTTGTAGATAAGAAAGCTGAAGATCACTTCAGTGAATAGTGAATAGTCAATCTGGGACTAGAACCTTTGACTGAATTTTTTTTTACTATATCAAATGTCTTTAGTAGACTCTTTCTGAAATCCTAAATCTCCTTTCAAAACCCCACTCAAATACCACCCTGTCCTTAAAAAGTGCCTCATCACATGAAGTAGAAATAATCTCTCTTCTTTGAACTCCTTATCACTTACCATACACTGCTTCACTGTAATTACTCCATATACATTGTAAATATCCCAACGTGCACACATGTGCACACACGCACATGCACTCATACCCCTAACTCTAACATAGTATGTTTTGAAAAATAAAAGATACCTTCATTTAAGTTCCCTGAAGACAGGGACCATATTATTTTCTTCTGTACTCCCTGCAATGCTTAGCACTATGCACAAAACTTAGTACATACTTAACACTTAGCTGATTATCATAGGTACAATATTTAATACTTAGCTGATTAAGGTCCTATCATCGATGGTATTATGAACTTTTCCTTCAATAGTACTATAAAAAAGTGGAGTAGTATGCCATACTCTACATGCTATAGGCTTTAAATGTAAGTGGGCATTTTGTCTACTCTTCTACATCAGCTATTATCAGAAATTGAGATGGTCAGCTCATCACATCTTTCTCTTGCCTTTACAAAGCCTGCATAGTAGCCATCCGTAATTCTGAAGAAAGGATCACTTAAGAACAAATATGGATATGTACAATTTTTAGTCAAAATGTCCAAACTGTCATCAGAGAGGTTATGTTTAAGAATTGGCAAGTGGACGGTGTGCCTTCTATGCTGAAGAGTAAACCAAAGTCTCCCTTTCAAACTGGCTGAGCTGGGCAATCCATAATAAAGGGTTGAACCTTTGGGCAAATATAACCTACTGAGAGGAATTTAACATGTTTTCTATAAGGGAATATCTTTTGACTAGTTAATAATATCTTTCCTAAAATTCCATGCCAAATGCTACTTAAACTGCACCACTAAATGAGACAAATTTTTTTTCATGGACAAATGACTGACTTTTCCAGATAAACAAAATTTCTTTCTGTTGAAAATGGTGGGTCAATGTGGGTTACTGAGAAAGATTTTTTGAGATTTCAGCAACACAGAGAAACCTAACAGATTCAATGTGAACAAGTGCAAGTTAATATATGTGGAAAAAGACCACAAACTATTGACTACAAAACAAGTCCTGAATAGAGCACTGGAATCTCTAGTTACTGTTTTTTGAAGCTATCAATCCAAACAGGTACTACCACAAACAAGGGGAAAAAAACCTTTGAAGCTTGGATCAGGAAAGTTACTGTCTGAAAAACCAAGGGATGGTGTATCTGAACCTAAAATGACCATGGAAAGTCAAAATCATCACATGTCACTAAATACACAACACATCATGTAAGAAAAATAACAACATCCAAATTCCAGAGATTAAGAAACAACCTATTTTGAGAGGTGGTACTTTCACTCCTTAAGTGAAAATCTCAGCAAGTATTTCAGTATTTCTATTGTCTTCCCCATACTTTGTGATTTCTGCAGTATAAGCATTCCTGAATACTATAACATCTGCTGAGAAATCAGTAATAGAAATAACAGAGGCAGAAACCTGTGGCCGCAAATAAAATCAGTTTCTGTATACATCATTCCCTTTGAGGAACACTGTTATCAATCCAAACTCTAATTAATGCACAAGGTCCTCAAGTTAATGTGTAAAAGGTACACTGATGTTTCACGTTAAAAACTTTCACTACAATTACAGAGCAAACTTATAAATGTAATAGCAACTCTCTATACTAATTGCTTTGTGTATATTTTTGATGAATTGATAGTTTTAAGCATCTTTTCTTTTTTCCTATGTTTACATTTGTTCCAAGTGTTAAGTGAAACGTTATTTTACATTTGTTGACTTTAATAACAAAACTTTTCAAGGTTATATTTTGTCTATCCTCTTGGTTCCCCCATTTTGCTTTTCTGATGACTGATTTTTATTATTTTTTATAAAAATCATGGTTTGCAACTATGATACGCTGTAATAAGGGTTAGCACAAGAATAAATACATCCTAATAAGTGCACCGTTTTGTTAAATTTTTTAAATTCAAATTTTTAATTTTCTAACTTACTCTAAAAGTTTCAAACGTACATGAAAGTAGAGAAAATATAATGAATCTCCCAGATTCAAGAGTTATCAACATTTTACAATACTTGCTTCATTTATCCTTTTTGCTTTCATTGCTTTTTTTTCCTGTAGTAACATAAAGCAAATCTTGACATCATTTTGTTTCACCCTAAATACTTTTTGTATATATCTCTAAAAAAAAAAAAAAAAAAAAAGAAATTTTTTTATATAAAAAAATTTCTTTTTTTTTTTTTTTAGAAAAATAAAAAAAAAAAAAGAAATTTTTTTATATAAAAAAATTTCTTTTTTTTTTTTTTTAGAAAAATAAAAAAAAAATTTTTCATTATTTTTTTTTCCCCCTAAAAACTTTTTTTATATATCTCTAAAAAAAAAAAAAAAAAAAAAGACATTTTCTTATATAAACACAATACCATTATCACACCTAACAAAATAAACAACTCCTTAATATCATCTAATAACCCAGTCTGAATGCAAACATCCCCAGTTGGCTTATTTGAATCAAGATCCAAACAAGATGTACATTTTGTATTTGCTTATTTTGTCTTCGGAATCCTTTAACTCTGGAACAGTTCCTCTACTCGTCCCCTCCCCCATTTCCCCAAGCCACTGACTTGAAAACACGGGGTCGGTCATCCTATATTCTAGATTTATCCTTTGCTTCCTCATGATATTGTTTAATTTATTCTTCAATCTTCTGTATTTCCTATAAATTAGAATTCAAATACAAAGGATTGAACTGATTCAGGGGTTTTTTTGGAGGTTGGCAGGAATGTGTCATTGGTGCATCTACTAAGAAGAATATAACATCTGGTTCTTCTGCTTATAGGAGTGCTAAGATTGATCAGTGAGTTCTGGGAGTGAGAGCCTGATCCTTCAATTAAAGATTCTCATCAGTCTTTCTACTGATACCATGGTTCTCAAACTCCAGTGTACATCAGAACCCATAGAGAGAGCTTATCAACATATAGATTATTGGGACCTGTCCTCAGAGTTTCTGATCTAGTGCAGAGTTTCTGAGATCCACAGCACTAATGGTTTTAGTATTCACTGGTGGTTATTACACAAATCAATGATTTCATTATGGGTTGCAAAATTGTGATTTTCTAATTTTTTGATTCCTACCACATTTATTAGATGAAATTCTTCTGCAGGGAAATTCTTCTAGAGATATTCCATAGAATTTCTGTCAACAAGGGTTATTATTTAGTTATTCTGCAACACAACTTGAACAGGTTAGGAAGGATGAATGCTTAATTCTTCCTCTGTAAGTACTGATTTTCAGAGTAAGGAGTTGGCATACTAGCTACTTCCAATGATGACTATTAAAATGTATATGTCTGCTTGTTTTATTTTTTAGCTCTTTTCTCTCTTTTTTAATGATTCTTTTAAGTATCATAATAAAGGCCTGGATTTTTATATATTCAAGTTGTTTCAATCAACTGCAGTCATTATTCTTTCTGATGCTCAGATTTTCCCATCTCTGGCTAGCAGAAACCCTTTTATACTGTTTTCTGTTTTTTTGTTTTTAACATGACCACAGAAATATCGATAGCTTTGCTGTCTTCTGACATAATAAAAATGTGCCATGCTTATCTTGAATATTTCTTGCCCCAAACCTGGAATCAGTCATTTCTCTAAGAAGCCTTGGTTCTTTTCATTGGGAAATGGTATCTGGTGCTTGATGTGCTTACTGCTGCTGGGTCAGCACTGCTTCTAAGCCTTTTCAGAGACAGAGCTAGGAGGTAAGTACTTTTAAAAAGAAAAAAAAAATTGTGAGTTCATGCTGTTTATTTCCTTTTCAAATTTAACATTATAGGCATTACATTCCTTTGATTTTTAAAATTTGTTATCTCTTTCTCTTACACAAAAAGACCTTGGTTCTTAGCATTAACATAACTTACTTGTTTTATCCTGTAGTACACATAAAATAGTTTCAAAATAGCTATTCTAATATTACCACTAACAATAAAATTAGTGGATAAAATTTAAAAGTTAACATTTCTTTGAAGTTCTTTTTAACTTGAGATTAGATTGTCCTAGAATGTACGGTCTAAATACTGTTTTAAAATTACTTTAAAGAGCTATCTGTGTGTGGTGTGTTACCAACATGATATAAAGAGAGGTAGGTACATTTGTTTGTTTGTTTTCAAATACTAGGAATTATTTTTTCTCTCTTCTTAGCTTTAACGTTATTTTTTAAATTTTTTTATTTTTTTCCTTTTTGTCTTTTTTCGTGACCGGCAACGGATCGCAACCCTCAGTGTCACGCCCGTACCGGACCGGGACCGGCAACGGGATCGCAACCCTCGGTGTTGCTCCCGCATCTCTCTCAGCCAGTGAGCGGCCGGTCTGTATGTGGGATCCGAACCCTCGGTGGGAGCGCTGCCGCGCTTCCCAAGCGGCGCACTGTAGCAGTGCGCCACCGGGCCGGCCCTAGCTTTAATGTTATTTTTTAAATATGTAAAACACCTGATGTTTATCATGATGCCAAAGTTAAAACTACGTAATGAGATATAGCCAGAGAAGTCTTGCTACCATCCCTATTCCCTTCCTCTGCTGGTAGGTAACTTTTTAAATTAGTTTCTGGTTTACCCCTTCTGTGTTTCATTTTATATGAGAAAATATGTCTATATAATTGTATTCTCCCCACTTCTTACATAAAAATATTTATTCTTTAAAAAAAATTTCATGGCAGAACACAGAAATCTTCCACGTTCCTTCTATAGCATTATAGATACTTTTAATACTTAATAGTATGGTGTGAAGAATGAAGACTCAGGAGTCAGTCTGTCTGGGTTCAAATTTTGTCTTCACACTTGCTAACTACGTGACCTTGAGCAAATTACTTGACTTCCTGAACACTCCATTTGCTAATCGAAAAATGGGAATAACAGCAGAATCTACCTCACAAGGTTAAGCGAAAATTAAATTTAAAAATCCTTCGATCATCACATGTTGTACACAGGTGATAGTAGTCAATGTTGTACCCCCAAAATATGTATAATCAATTATGCTTCAATTAAAAAAAAGAAAAAAGAAAAAAAAGTTTAAAAGGAAAACAAATAAGTTTAAAATCCAATTAACAAAGGAAAAACCTCTGCATAGTGCCTGACACATTTAAGTGCTCAAAATGTTAACTGCTATTACTTACACTATGATTACTACTATTACTGGTGTTATATAATCAGAGGTTGACTCAGGCTACCTTCTTTTCCTAACTACTATCTCTACCCATTAGCCCCGTGTGATATGATCTCTACGTTTCACACTCCACTGAAGTTGCTTTAAAGTTACCGTCAACTCTGCTAGGCTAAAGCCTTTTCTCAGTTCTCATTTTTTATGACATTTCAATTATGTTTAACACTTAACTGGTCTCCAAAATAAATATCTCTCCCTGTTGATTCTGTGTTTATCTGGTTCACCTCTATGTCTTTCACTTCTAACTATATAAAACTACCACAGCCTAGTCTGGGCTGTTGCCTTTCTTTTTCTAAATTCCTTCCCTCATAGAATTAATCTAAATTATCACCTTCATGTACCTAACCTTTGACTGGCTTTATTTTTAGCTAGATGTTAGCTTCTTCATAATCTTCTCATTTAGTGCCTGTCTCAGGGCTTCCTTAGTCACCCCAGTCAAGAGATGTCTTAACACTCTAGCCTGGAACCTTCTACTCACAGAACCTACTGAGACTTGAATGAAAATTATACATAACAAAAACACACATCAAATTTTGTATGCAATATCGAAGAGGGTCTATAAAATCTTCAGATTAATACCAGGTTAAGAAACTCTGTCCTGGAGGATTTCTTTTTTTTTTTTCCTTTTTGTCTTTTTTACTGACTGGTAACGGGATCGCAACCCTCAGCGTCGCGCCCGCACCGGGGACCAGCAATGGGATCGCAACCCTTGGTGCTGCACCCGCACCTTGCTCTGCCAGTGAGTGGGAACCGGTCCCCACATGGGATCCGAACACTCGGCAGGAGCGCCGCCACGCTCCCAAGCGGTGCACTCTCCAGTGCGCCACTGGGCCGGCCCTGTCCTGGAGGATTTCATTCATTCCTTACAATTTTTATAAAAATAATCTCCAGATTAGCCAAACATATTTAACCTTTTGACAGTTACTTAATTGTATATCTATACACATTTTCTTTCTGCCACACAATGTTATCAAGACTGAGTTCATGTGTCTTTTTATAAACTTCATTACCACCTTCTAAGTCACTATAGCGATCATTTTACAGGCACTTACCCTCAAAACTTCAAGAGTCATCTTCTACCAACCCCAAAATTAAGTATAGCTGAAGCCCCGATAAGGAGATTTCAAGTCATACAAATTTAACTATTACATAATTAATCAATGTTTTCATCCTGCACTTATGGATAATAAGTCTAAATTTCACAACATAGTGCCTGCCACATAATGAGTGTTCAATAAACATTAACTACTATCATCATCATCACCACCACTACTTACTGGCCTCCCTTCTCTTCCCTGAGGGATAAGGGGCAGCTTTCCCAGCATCTTATCAAAGTGGGGAGACCCAGCCAGCTGAGTTTCCTTAAAAGTTTCAGGAATGTCAGAATCTTTGCATGACTATCTTTAAGCCTTATATTCTTCAGTAAGAAATTATTAGTATCCCTCAAAGACAGAGCTGAATAATAGTCAAAGGATTAATAATTTATGCAATTAAATATTTAATGTTATGTTAAAAGGATTTCATTTGTAATTTCATCAATTTGTAATTTGGGAGTAAAGTAAAAAGAGGCTGATGCCAATTTAGTATTTCATGCTTAGTCTTTTTTTTTTTTTCCCTCTTTTAATTCAAATAATTAAATGCTGGTCAGAGGTTTCTAACCCACAAACTTATAAAGACTTCACATTTCTAATTACTAAATTTGAAGAGAACTGTTTTTAGGACTATGACCACTATGAACCCTGAAGCTTCAATAAGGTAATAAAAACTGGCTCATTTGCTTTCTTCAAAATACTTTGAAGGTCCATTATTTTCAATCCCCATATCCAAATCTTTAGCCATTTTTCTTCTCCACTAGTTCTTTCCTCTAATCAGTACAAAAGTATTACTTGTGAAAAAAAAAATAACCCTTCTTATTGTAGATCAGGACTCCCCTAGTATTCGTTAGCTTCACTTGTGCTGATTCTTACCAATCACTCTTGGATAAAACATAACTAAGAAAGGAAGGCCCATTAAATAAAATAAAAGCCTGAAAACAGTTTTTAGCACATTAATATATGTACCACCTGACATGGGAATACTGATAGAAAATAGATTAGGTGTCTGACTATTAAATATTAGATTATAATATGTATATTATTAAATTAAATTTTTAACATTGAGACATATTTATGAATAGGAAACTATAGATTCTAAAACACTTTGCTTTTTTCCCTGTTTGTTTTTGCAAGCACATAATCATTTCAAATTGTGTGTTCAATGAAAATTAAGGAAATTGTTGCTTGTGGTATACTATGGCAATTTAGTTGTGCTTTCAGCAATTTCCCTACATTTGACTTTGCATCTGTTGGACTCAAATGGTTCTTCAGTGGAACTACTGAAGCAAACTATGGTCTTCTGAGAAGTGAAATGAGTTTTTAGTTACAGAGTCTGAAGTTTTAAAAGTTATTTACAATTGATTTCCATGAACTATATATTCTAGTTATAGACAACAATTAAAAGCAAAATATAGTCAAACATTTCTAAAATTATTTATTATCCCCATGTACAAACAGGTTATAATACATGATGACAGTAACAGATATCAAAAAACAGATGACTTCGGGCCGGCCCGGTGGCGAACCACTGTGAGTTTAAAGTATAAACTCCAATTATTTGTGTATTTATTCATTGAACAAATATTTGAGTGACTTCTTTGTGTCAGTTACTATAGTTGGCACTTTGACCACATGAAACTTCCGAGTGGAGAAAAAGACAACAAATAAGTAAACAAATAAAAATTATAATTTCGGGGTTTAATAAAAGCATTCTAGAAAAAGATGTAGCACATTCATGAACCCAAAAGGAGACCAGTGAGGCTAAAGCATAAAGAGTAAGGAAGGGGGAAGGCATGTGATGAAACAGAAGAAACAGAAGTCAAACTAAGCAAGGATTTATTGGCCTAAAAAGGGAGTCTATATTTTAAATATTGGGAGACCATCTAAAAGTTTTAAGTAAGTGAGAGATCTGATATAATTTACATTTTGAAAGCACTTAAGGGCCGGCCCCGTGGCGCACTCGGGAGAGTGCAGCACTGGGAGCAGCAGCGTCGCTCCTGCCACGGGTTCAGATCCTATATAGGGATGGCTGGTTCGTTCACTGGCTGAGTGCTGTGCGGGCAACACCAAGCCAAGGGTTGCGATCCCCTTACCGTTCACGAAAAAGACAAAAAAAAAAAAAAAAAAAGCACTTAAAAATAATCTGAAACTGTGAACTTCATGTTAACTTGTATATTCCCATTAAGCAAAAATTAAAGCAAAAAATTTAAGCACTTGCATGGGAATGGTCCTGATAGCTGATGTGGGAGCCATAAGAAAATAAAATCGAGTCCTTAATAAAAACAAATTTAAAATACATATGAGAAAATAAAGTTAAATAATAAAAACTGTAATCAGAACTTCAAGACAGTAATAGAAGAGATGTCATGAGGCAATACTGGCTTGTATACAAGATGAGATAATGTATGAAACACTATAAACTCTTAATATAATTCCAGAACTATAGCTGGGTTTTCTTATTGATTTTGGTATATGTAGCAATGTTCCTTAACTATCCAACAACTGTTTTTTAGGCGGTGATTTTTCCTTTTTAAAATAATGTCAACTGAATAGCCTGGGAAAGCAGATGATGATGATGATGTCATCCCCAATAGTATTTTCATTCCACCTATTTTTATCATCTCTACAGGACCTCAAAGTCTGCTGTAAATTATTTCTGAGTAATGAATATGACTGGACTGATAAATGAGTCACTCTAAGCTGAACCACTGATGTGTGTTATTTACTCAATTTAGGTAGTGTTATAATAATATTTATAAATGCAATCTGGTCACACTTCTAACACATTCTTTACACAGATAAATACATCCAGATAGCTATTTTGATATGCAATTATTTCTGAAGGAAAGAAATGTATTCTGAAGAACAGATTATGATTTACAAAACCATGCAATTTTTAGGAATTAGGACTCAAAAGTCAAACTTGGAGAAAATCATCATGAAGGAAGAAAATTTGTTAATTTTAATATTTTGGTTTTAGGTATCTACATTTTCAGCATATATTTCAGATCTAAGACACTGCCATCATTCACTCATAAATTGAAGGGCAAATATGACTCCTTTACTTCTTCATTGAATTCTTCAGGGAATGGAAAGAACAGAAAACTATGAAGTCATGCTATTTTGGTTCATTCAGAAATGGGCACCAGGGACCCAAGAGTGTAGATTAAGCTGTGCTGAGCAGGAACAGTCTTTCAATGAAGCTCTTGCAATAAAGTTAGCTAAACAGCAAATCAAATTTCTTGGGTAAACAAGTTCATGAAAAGTCAAGTCCTTTAATGTATCAGCCAGTGGCCTGACTATAATGTATGTTTACCGGGATTCCACACAGTAATAATAATGACATTGTGAAGTCACTTCTCAGAGAGGTGAAAGACAATAGTGAAAGGGAAGGGACAGCTGGAAAACACACGACTATTTGCTCAACTATTTAGAAATCAAAGGACAGTTAATTCAGTGACCAACTGATATTACAAGGTTGAAATATTTCTGTGGTAGACTGCTGTTCCCCTCTCTCCCATAACAGAATTATTTGTCCATATCTTTTGTCATGTGAGTTTGCAATGCCACCCAGTAGAATAGGTGGAATATATCCCTGCCCTGTTGCTTTTGGTCTTGGTCATGGGGAATGTGTGTGGTTTGACTTGATCTTTGTGTTTCTACCAATTACCGTGAGAAGAACATGCCCAGAATGAGAGACATGTGGAGCAGATATGAACCCAACCTATAGCTTGAAATGGAGCCACCCCAGATGACCCACAGACAAAAAATACTTGTTCATGTAAACCACTGAATTTTGGGGGTTTGTTATGTAATATTATCATGGAAGACATATGACTGATACAATTTCCAATACTGGAAAAAGGTTTGCTCAGCTATAAAACTCATGCAACAACTGTACAAAGAAATCTTCTGAACATTTTTGCCACACAATTTATGACTGTGATATTTTGTGTTCCTTAACTATTACATATGCACTTGCACTATTTTTACATATCTGGATGACATCTTTTGATAGCAATACCAAGCTGATTGGCCTTGAAGAACATTTGGTTAGTAACTGCTCATGTAGACTGTATTAATTACTGGTTCCATTATGTAAGATGATGTAGAAAAGACTAATCTGAAGTTTCCTCTCAGAAGGAAGTCGCTTTAGCACTTTTTCCAAGCCAGCTTACCCACTATTAGCATCCAGACTTATCCATGGCTTCCTATTTCCAGGTTCGATGCTGGGGAAGGGGGACAACTGATTAGCCAGAGTTCTAAAGAACCAATTATGATTCAATTCCAGAAACAAATGAAGATAAAAGAGATAGAGGGGTAGGTATGGCTAACTCCTAAGTCAAGGGAGTAATTAAAGACAGCTCTAAACCAATAGAGACTCATGTTAAAAACTCTGTCTTGGGCAAATCACTTAATCTTTGTAGGCCTCAGTTTCTAAATATATATGACTACATAACCTCTAATGTGGCTTTTAAACTCAGTATTAATACTTCGATGGATATCAACTTTGTATGTGACATCAAATTTCCCCTTGGTTTATTTTTTATCTCATCTCTTACCCTGTAATTTCTAGTACAAAAGTCCTTAGGGCACTTGTTTTAGGACTGCAGAGAAGGTAGATGTATTGGGATGGCAGCTCTGAAACTGTTTCTCATTCAGCAGTGAGTCTGAAAGTACATAATCCTAGGTGGGAATTGACTGATTGATTGCTAGAAGCCAAAAGAAAACAGATCAAATCCAAGGGGCCCAAAGAAAAGACAAAAGTAAATGGTTCCAGTTTGGGCAGTATTCAGTGGTCTAACACAGACAGGAGATCCTTTATCTCCACTTATGGTAGTTTCAGAAAACAAGATCTGACATTTCACAAAGCTAGTAGTAGTGTGCCAAAACAAGAGTACTCAGAGTGACAGAAATACAATTAAATGAAAAAATGGATATTAAACCCCATAACCATGTAGCTATTTAATAAATATTTTAACAGCAGAAAAATAAACTGACAATGCTTATGAAACCTACTGGTCTTAAGAACTCAGTGATGATAACCCCAAATAACAGAGGAACAGGTATAGTCTTGAGCAAGGCTTTCTTCTG
The DNA here is from genome assembly GCF_000696425.1 of Galeopterus variegatus. NCBI lineage: Eukaryota > Metazoa > Chordata > Mammalia > Dermoptera > Cynocephalidae > Galeopterus > Galeopterus variegatus. The sequence goes on along the minus strand of NW_007728801.1, from coordinate 219,524 downwards.
TTGCCTTTAAAAAATTAATATTCAGCAAAAGGACATGACATCACAGAGCTGGGTTTGCAGACCCAGCTCTTACATTTAATGATGTCTGCAGGTGGTTTAAGTTGTTAGTCTTGTGTCACAGGTGTGGTTAACCAGGAAAGAGATTACTATGGGTTTCTAATCACTACTCTTAGGAAAACCAAATACAAGGGTACTTTAAAAAGTTCAAGGAAAGAGTGCTATCATCTTTTAATTCGATTTTTCCACAAAGTTTAAGTACCCTCATACACTATCACCATGTACTGTTGACATGGAAAGTTTCACATAAAGGCAAGTTTAAAACACAGCACTCAGGCGCTGGGGCTCCCAGGTTGCGGGGGTGGGGGGGTTCCAAGGGCCTCAGCCACACCCCCCAGAAGTCCATATCTAGCCAAGCCACGGTGGGGCCACTGTTGGAAGCCCCATGGGCTCACCTGTCAGAATGACGAGGGTGCCACGGGCCTTGATCATGCCCCCCTTCCTCTTCCTCCCATCCTATTCCTCTCCCCCTCCCCCCAACTGCTCTGCAGCATCTTAGAATGTAAAATAAATAAATAAATAAATAAACAAACAAACAGCACTCTAAGACACAGTTTGGTATCTTTCTCACTAATCCGTGAGTTTTGTTAAAGACTGAGTTTAAACTAATAGTGGTTGAATCAACAGAGATTCAAAAGTGTTTCACTCTGTGTCCTTATCTCAAAGCTCTAGACTTCCGGAAGTTCAAACATGGTTATATGATGTGAGAGACATTAAAAGTTCCTGTATCCTTTTACAGGTGTTGTTTCTACTAATTTCACAGCAAGAGTTTTCTGACTGCTTTCTTGTTGCTGTTTAGCTAGCAGCTTCTCAATCTCTGACCTATGTTTCTAATCAATCTTTTCCATCTTCTTGTTCCTTCCTCTTCTAGTGGAAGGAAAAAAATAATTCAATGGTAAACCCATTCTGCTTTCCAGAAACCTGTTAAGACAAGCTAAATTTAATCACTGCTTAACTATCCGATTATTATGAGAATGTTAATCAAAAATAAATTTTGACTCCTTTATAATTTTGATTGCGTACTTTAAAAAATTGCCACTTAAAGTTTAATAAATATCTTAGGCATAAGCATCTCATAGTTAAATACAGAATATTCTATTAGAGTTTAACATATCTCATAATACTAGGCCTTTAAGAACTGTGCAAATCCAAGAGGAGCTAGAGCAAAAGCCTTGGGGAAATTCTGCACTTGCTCTATTTTTAATTTAAAGTCCATCCATACACTAATATTACCAACAGTTCAAACAAAATACTTTTTGTGCTATTCAAATATTTGTGAACCATTAAGCTCTTATATAAATAAGGATGTCTATTAACCAAACAAGTTGGAAAAGCCAGTGAGATCTGTCTATATCTTTGGATTTGATCCTCTGAAATCTACAGGATTAAATAGTCAGTGATAGCATGGATTTATAATTCACATGCAGTGAGTTTCTGGCTTTATAATGTTTCCTGAAGAAAATTACATCATGCAGAGGGTATGACAAAGATTTAATTCACAGTATTTTAAACTACTATAATTAGGGCACAGTTTGTGTCATGAATAGCATAAAGTTTTATCAAATATGGCATCCCCATAACACATAGATAAAACATAAAAGCTTTAGGAGCTGAGAATGTGGAACAGGGTTTGGAAATGTCATCTATGGTCAGTGAGAAAGGGATAGCCAAGATCAGGTACATTCAAAAGGCAAACCAAAGTCAGGGCCTAAAGACTATAAAGTCTAAATACTGGGTAAATTACCATAGTCAGAATACAGCTGAAGATTAACAACTTAATAGCTTGTTTACCAAGAGGTTTCAACTCAAATTATTAGTATTTTTTGGTGTGGGAAAACATTTCTAATTTTATATGGAAGTCAAAATGAAGAGGTTTTCTTTATAATAATTTTGATGAAACAGAGCAATTCCATAAAGTTCTAATATCTCTACACAGAATTATTAACAGCAACAATTTTTCTGAGGTCATGTCTCTCAGGTAGATTCTGAAAGAAATAAATATACACATATAAATGTATTTCCTTTATATCTCTCACTTTCTCCAAACTCTTATCAGTTTATTTCTATTCTAGTTAAAACAAGACCTGCCTGGAAGCAGAAAGGAACCATGTATGTGAGTCATATTAAAAGAGTTAACTGTAGTTCTTGTCTTTCAAACTTTTGTTTATATGTTTCCTTCTTGATTTATCTAGCAAACATTCATTCATTCATTAATAAAATATTGGACATCCTGATCTCTAGCCTCATTTATCAACTACTGACTCATCAATTCCACCTGGATATCTACTATACACCTCAAATTTAACATGCCCCAAACAAATCTCTTGATCATCTCTCCCAAGCTTTCACCTTCCCCAGTACTCCCAACTCGGTAAAAGGCCACTATAATCTTAGAATTAATCTTGATAGCCTTTTCTCTCTCCACATCTAATCCATAAGTAAATCCTATCAACTCTAACTTTGACATATGTCCAGAATCCCACTATTTTTCTTCAACTCCATCACTCCTTCTTCAGTGGAAGCCACCGTTATTCCTTGCCTGAACTATTAAAATAGTTTAATTAGTTTACCTACTTTTATATTTGCCTCCTTGTCTTTCATCCTTGACACAGTAGCCTGAGAGATCTTTAGAAAAGGTTATATCATGTCAGTCCTCCATACATAATCCTCCAATGGCTTTCCATATCACTCAGAGTAAAAGCCAAAGTTGTTACCATGGCCTAACAAGACCCTACATGATGTGAAGCTGAAAACATTTTTGATTTAATCAAAGTAGTTGAAGACTTAAAAATTATACAATATATAATGAAGTGTGACTCAAATTCATCAAGAGTGACTACCAAAACCAAACCCTAACCTTTGACACAGAATTACCTTCATAAGTTTGCAAGGACATATGTACAACGATGGTAAGTGAAATATTATTTAAAATAGCCAAAACCTAGAAACAAGAGGAATGGTTAAATAAATCACGGCATATAAGCATACTATGTAATACTATAAAGCCGTTAAAGACGTGCTGAATCTTTATGTATTTACATGGAAGGATCTCTCTCTCTCTCTCTCTCTCTCACCCACACGCCCACCACTTTAGCAATTCCAAGCTAAGTGCAGGTCCCCACATGAAGCCCTTGCACATGCTGTTCCCTCTGAATATCTATCCCTCCTCACTGTACTAATTCCTACTCATCCTTCAAGACTCATCTCAGAGTATCATCTCATTAAGGAAGCCTTTCCTGACTCCTCTGGCTGGGTAGAACAGGTACTAAATGTTCGTTGAACACAATAAAGAAAAAATACGTACATTTTCTATATTCTAAAAACTAGCTTGAAACTTCATTCTAAAAATTAATTGGCATCTACTCTCCCTTCCCTTCAATCCGATGTAATTTATGTCACAAGATACACCACTGATAGAGAACTATGGCCTTTTCCCAGTGATCTGAAAACAACATTACCTGGAAATGTGTAGCAGCAAAGAATAATTTTTTCAGAGGTTTATTGAAATACTCATATACTTAGCACAGCATACAATTCACCCACTCAAACCGCACACTTCAATATTTTCTAGTACATTCACACGGAGAATAATTTTTTTAAACAACACTAAAACCAGCTTTTGAGTTTGGAAACCATCTATTTGTGATTAAGATGAAACACAAAGGTGGTAAAAAGCAACTAAATTCTATCTACCTAGTTAGTTGAATTCCTTAAGAAAATACATCTGGGGACCGTGTTGTGGGGTTACGGGAGGAAGAAAGAAATCTGTACTAACCTCATTCTGATCAAATGTTTGAAAAAAAAAAAAAGACTTATCTCTAGCACTCCATAAATACTTGTTGAATGAATAAAATTTCCAACTTTGTCGTGAACATTTCCAACTGGATATCACCCCAATCTTTTATATTCAACAAGTTCCAAACGTTAAGATGAAACACAAAGGTGGTAAAAAGCAACTAAATTCTATCTACCTAGTTAGTTGAATTCCTTAAGAAAATACATCTGGGGACCGTGTTGTGGGGTTATGGGAGGAAGAAAGAAATCTGTACTAACCTCATTCTGATCAAATGTTTGAAAAAAAAAAAAAGACTTATCTCTAGCACTCCATAAATACTTGCTGAATGAATAAAATTTCCAACTTTGTCGTGAACATTTCCAACTGGATATCACCCCAATCTTTTATATTCAACAAGTTCCAAACAGAACTCATTATTTACTGGTTTGCTCTATAACTTCCTCATTCCTACCAACAAGACCTGCCGGACCGGGGACCGGCAACGGGATTGCAACCCTCGGCGTTGCTCCCGCGCCTCGCTCAGCCAGTGAGTGGGAACCGGTCCGCATGTGGGATCCGAACCCTCGGGTGGGAGCGCCGCCGCGCTTCCCAAGTGACGCACTATCCAGTGCGCCACCGGGCTGGCCCTAAAAAAATTTTTTTTTAAAGTTAGGTGAAGTTTTAATTGAACCATCCGAAATTTATTAATCTGATGTGAAAACCATGAGCATGCCCTAAAACTCAGGAGAAAGAGATGACAACAATGGAAAATTAAGTGTTGGAATTTTTTTAGTACCACAAAACAAAGCAAGATTACTGAAATTGGAGGAGGTAAAGAGTAGAGGCAGTCTAAACTTAATTTTACTGCAAGTCTGTTGTTGCTGGCAACATCCTGAACTTCCTTCAGCTCTTACAAAACACCTTCAATACAGAGTAACATTTTTTATCTTTCAGTTACAAACATAAGCGCTTACCAGAAAACAATAAGCACAGATTTATGCAAATCCACCCTTCCAACCCCACCAAAAATTTCATTGAATTTTGTAACAGGTCAGGAAATAACAAAGAGAAGCAATACCAAACCTTGAGGAGAGGCCTTAGGAGAAAGCACAGTTCTTGAAAGGAACTACCACGTCACTCTGTAACATTAGAATTTAACACAAACCCCATTGCAACTATGATGACTTTGTACTCGTTCCCCAAGGAGGACTGAAATCTCTAGCCCCACCAAGATCTCCATGAGTTTTGGGGGAAGTAGAGGTGCCAGACTTTTAAATCTTGGAAATTCCAATAGAAAGCAAACAAGACGCTTGCTTCAGCATTGTTTATAAAAGCCTTCATCCTGTTTACATCATGCCAGTGCAGTAGTCACATTGACATTTTAAAGCTTCCCTTGCCCTGCTGTTTGGAACTCTCCAAGGTTCTGACTCTTCATGCTGGTCTAGTGACCTAGAGAGCAGCAGTAGGAAAACCAAAGTCTATGAAAGACAGAACAGTAGGCATAATGGTCCACTGCCATTTCTAAATCTTTTTTTTTTTCCTTTTTTTGTCTTTTTTTCGTGACCGGCAACGGATCGCAACCCTCAGTGTCGTGCCCACACCGGACTGGGACCGGCAACGGGATCGCAACCCTTGGTGTTGCTCCCGCATCTCGCTCAGCCAGTGAGCGGCCGGTCTGTATGTGGGATCCGAACCCTCGGCGGGAGCGCCTCCGCGCTTCCCAAGCGGCGCACTACAGCAGTGCGCCACCGGGCCGGCCCGCCATTTCTAAATCTTAATTCTAATATCTCCCACCCACTCTGGCCTTACTCTGATCATTCCATTCCATCCTTGTCTATACCTGCCTCATGGAACCCCTCATACATCACTGAATCCTATCAAATTGCCACAGCATCTGGATCTATTCGTTTCTTCCTTAATTCAAACACTCTCCCAAGTCTACTATTTTAGAAGCAGAGTTCAGTGGACTGTGGGACTGTGGAAGAGATTTAATTTATCCTTGATTTGTTTGGTTAGATTAGCACCACTGCAACTGGAAAAAATATCTCAAATGTGTAAATTCTTTTTTTTCCCTTCATGTTTAACAATCTTTAACTCAAATGTAAGAGTTCAACACAAGCCATTTGTAGGGCTTGGGATTTGTTGTTCTATTAAAAACAAGAATGGGGAAATGTAACAAAATGATCTTTCCACTTTTCAAAACTTCCAAGGATAGATCATAGGGCCATAAAAGATCCATTTAACCAAACCCACTTTCTCCCTCTACCAAGTCTTACACCCATTCCTTAATCTTAATACATATTCCTGAATGGAGACTTAAAATTCAGCTTTGCTTACATATCAAATGTGTAAATTCTTCAGACTATTTCTTCCCTCCCAGAAAGTGCTCTAAAGCCCCCAAGCTAAATGGGGAAAAGGAAAAGATAAGGGTAATGTGATCAGCAGTAGTAAGAATTCTTCTACTCCAACTATGCCCATCGGAGTCAGGGTAGTTAGGCCATCCTGAGCAGAGAAACAAAAGGCAGGTTTTCACCCTCACTGCTTTCCCATCTCTAACAGGAAGGATATGGGGAGTGGGGTAGGGGGATAATGTTTCAAAAAACTGTCAGAATTAACCCCAAAAGAGTCCTTGGCTTTTTTTTTTCTTTTAATGTTTTCTTAGGCAAGAATAGTTTTATTTGTTCATCTGCCACAAAGCCCTGCTGAGACTATATCCCCTCTACAAGACTAGAGAAATCTTCCTACATATTTTACTCAACAATATAGCATAAATGGCAGGGAAGCACGTCATCTGGCTCTTATCCCGTTCTCTTCCACACTCTAGTCTGCCCAGTACCAGTTTATGCTGCCCCAAACTTCTCCTGTGGTGGAAAATAGCCAGAAGACATGATTTCCTCCAAGAAACTTTGAAAGTCTTTCAAAAACAGTTTTGCAGAAAAACAAGGAAAAGGACTAGCTCTAACACTTCATAAGCTGATTAAAGAAGAGGAACTTAATTTTATTTCTTAGGAATTGCGCACATACTGGATGGAAGGCGGAAGGCAGAAGGCATTAAATGGTGTTTGCCAGAGTTAACAGAGGCCTGGCCCTGGCCTAGGGTTTCCCTTACTTCCTCCTTTGGGGTGGGGGAGAGGGGAGGGGACGCATAATTGTTAGAGCACAGGCTCTGGGGTTACAATGCCTGGGTTTTGAATCCAGTGCTATCATTAGTTGTATGACCTTGGGCAAGCTACTTTTCTGTGCTTTGGTCTCCTCAACTGTAAAAGAGAGATATTAACTGTATCTACTTCAAAAGGTTTTTGTGAAGATCAAACAATTAGGATTAAACACTCAAAGTAACCCTTGGTGCATGGTGTCATCAATTTCTATCAATTCTTACCTTCAAAATTTATCCTGAATGTGACTGCTTACTACCACCTGCACCACTACCTTCTGAGTCTAAACCCCCATCAACTTCGCCAGGACTATGGCAATGGTCCTACCCAATCTCCCTGTCTCCACTCCAGCTCCACTTCAGTATGACTTCCAAACAGAAGTCAGAGTGACCCAATGAAAAACTAAGGCTCACCTTGTCACTCCCCGACTCAAACTCCCAATAGTTTCCAGTCTCATTCAGTAAAACCCCTCAAGTCCTTACCATGGTCTATTAGGCCCCATGTGATCTCAGCCATTCCCTGTCCCTTCCCATGCCTCCCTGCCCACCATTTCCTATCACCCTGCACCTCACTCTGCTCTAGCCACACTGGGGTCCTACTTCAAAGCCTTTAAATTGCTGTTCTCTATGCTTAGATTTTTTTTTTTTCTTTCTTTCTTCCTAACAATTCAGGTCTCTGCTTCAATGTTCACTCATCAGAAAGATCTAACACTGGGGTCCTACTTCAAAGCCTTTAAATTGCTGTTCTCTATGCTTAGATTTTTTTTTTTCTTTCTTTCTTCCTAACAATTCAGGTCTCTGCTTCAATGTTCACTCATCAGAAAGATCTCCTTCTACCCACTGCCCTGGAGATTTTACCTTTAAGCTACTTTATTTCTCTTTTTAGCACTCTTCGCCACTTGTCATTTTGTATATTTGTTTGTTTATTGTATTTCTCCTTCACTTAGGATGTAAATAAGCCCCATGAGGACAAGGGTTTTGAACTTTTTTCTTCCTGTATCCTCTGAATCTATAACAATGCTCAGCATATAATTAAGGCTCAATAAATATTTGTTGAAATGATGAATGAATAAATATTTCCTATTATCCCATCTGTGACATCTTCTTTGTACCAAATTATTCCAACAGCTTCCAAACAGGATTTTATGCTTCTAATCTTGTCTATGTCCAATCCTATATACTACTAGATTACTTTTACTAAAATGCTGCTTTTATAATGTTACTCCTCTGCTCTGGAACACTTCTCTCTGACCTCAGCAGTTCCCCCAGTGTGCTCTGCAAGATGTTAACAGATATATGTGAAAAGAGAGACTTGGTCATTAAGAAAGTTTGGAAAACACAGGATTAAAGAAGTTTGTGTTATTTACTACAAAAATTCTCAGAGTCTACTTTACTAATGTGTAGTGCAAATCTCCAGTAGAAGGATTTAATGTTTCCAACTATTTGTGACTATAGAACACTTTTCCAAGGAGCAGGTCAAGGACTTGCTTTTGAGGAACATGCTGTAGAAAACACTGGCCTGTAGAAGTATGTAGGACCATTTTCAAAAGTAACCATCAGGGCTCTCGGTAAAACTGAAAAGAAGACAATTGTCTTTGGTGCCCTTGTTGCTTCCTTTTCCCATTCATCTTCCACATTCTGTGGCTTCTCTTTCTTACCAACCAGGTTTATTAAGAAATCAATCAATCTCAAACTGCAGGTAAGTGTGTTGGCACATCTTTTAAAAGAAGAGTCTTTCTGGGCTTCTGACTTTAGTTTTTCTTTTGATCCACAAATAATCTTGTCCATCAGAGATGTTTTATTTTAAATCTTTTGCTTACATACTTTACCAAGCAAAGAGAGAGAGCAGATCTCAATACTTTTAGATTCATCTTAATAAATGGTATGTGCAAACTCAGGAAGATAATGCCCAGGTGAAGTGTGACACTCCTTACTAGAAATTAATCCTGAAACCATATTAGATAACACAGACTGAATATTAAATCTATTAGGTTCAAGTTCTGGAAAGTATGTCATTACTGGTCCTGTAATCTTATATGGTTATGTTCATTGTGAGCAAGGAACTTTCCCTAAATGATATTCCACACTTTGCAAAGATTTCATGTGACTGACTACTCAATATTTTTTATGACAAATACTAAGAAGCACTATTCACTGAAATCAATGTATTCATTACTGAAGACTTCTGAGGAAGGGCTGTATCTCTAAGAATTCAGAAGATGGATCCAAAAGAGGTGTATAACAGATCCATTTCAGGGTACCTGTCTGCCATGTCCTTCTGGGGAATCCTTGCTCATAGCACAAAGCAGCCTTATTTTATACCATGTGTATACTATATACCATATATACATACTAAATATGTAGTGTATACTATTTATGTACATACCTGATCCAAATATAATTGTAGTGAACTGTCTTTCATCCTGATAGAATGCCAAGTTTCTTCAGGTAAAATTCTCACAGTAATTTTCATTTTAAAAGAAAAGTTTATACCAATGTATACAGACATATGCCTTTGAACAGAAGGAGTCTTTTGGGTCCCCATCAATAGACTACCATTCCCTTCCACTCTCCAGATATAAGGCTTCATTTACCACAGAGGAAAATGACATCGATCCCAACTCCAGAGAGGGGCCTGATTTAGTCTCAGGGTAGTCCCATTCCCGTTGCCAGTGATAGGTTTAGGAGTAGTGTATTCTGGTGGCTTCTCTCTCTCACCAACAGAGTTTATCAACCCAAACAAGTCTCTAACTGCATATCCAGCCACCAGAACATGTGGGGAAATGTGTTCAATTCGGACAGATTTTTCAAAAAAAATTCTCACTCCTACGAAAAAGCCACAGAAAGAAATGGCCACTTCCTTCTCTGAATATTGTTATCTCTGGATGTGATGCTTGGAATCGCTGTAGCCATTTTACTGAGACTAAAGCTAATACTGAGGATGGCAGAGTGAAGGGATGCAAGGAACCTGGGGTTCTCGACAACACTGGTGAGTCTCCAATCAGCCAACTGTAACAGCTGCCCTTCCTCTGAACTTTCTGTTCTAGGAGACAACACATTTCTTCATTTCTAAGCCAATTTGAGTCAGGTTTTTATTACTCATAGCTAAAATGTTGCTGGATCAGAAAGGATACTATGACTTGGACTGCAAAGTGAGTTGGGTGAATCAGGTTCCCTCTCTTGGGAAAATGAGAAACAAAGAGGAAAGCTGCCAGTTAGTCATGAGGAACTGAGCTGAAAGAGGATATAAAAACAGGGAACTCGTATGAACCATTGCGAAAGGAATAAGCAGACAGAAGAAGCCAGCTAGGAGAGAGATGAGGGATAAAGAGATGTGGAGCAAGACACAGAGAAGCCATTAGAAAGAACAAGACTGCTCCTTTAAGAAAAAGACATATTTTAGCTTTCTTGTTCCCATGATGCTTAGCTAAACTGCATTTCTCACCCTTGAATTACCATGATATACCTCTGTAACACCCTGTGTTTCCCTTCACAGGAGCTGGGTTGAGTGTGTGCTCTGCTATTTAACAAGCCCAGTCTAGAACACATGGGGATACAGAAAGGTGAAAGTCAACTTGGACTGAGATGGCAAATTAAAAGGGGCCAACAATAACAGATGAGGGACTAAAGAATGGCTCCAATGATAGTAAAACTTAAAGAAGACTATAAAAATAAGTAAAACATGAAAAAAATTGATCATGTAATCAGCATCAAACAAACTGGCCATTAAAAGAGAACAAATCATCTAAGTGTCAAAGATGTTCTACAGATAGCAAAAAGGTATCTGGATCAAGCATTAGATTTTCAAACGCTTTCCTGACACATTTCTATCTTTCCTTTATTCTTTTGCTTTTGGAAAGAATGCCAGGGCTTGACATTTTCTCTCTGCAATCTCTCTCCCATCTGGTACCTCTTTCTTCTACCCCCTATTCTCCAATTGAATTCCATTGATATTACCCCAAGTTAATCCTGATTATATTTCACTTGGGTTACTGCAATATTTGTCAAGGTAATCACTATGGCTGTAATGTCTCCCATTTCCAATACAAATTCATCTTTCTAAAGCAGAACTCTGAATATGTCATTCCTTTAAAAGTATTTAAAATTTTCACTAGCTCTTGCATGCCTATGGCATTAATTAAGCCCATGTTTCTTCTTAGTCTAGTTAGTATACAGAAGCTTCATAATACATAGTTTCAGTCCTCGTTTTATGCCTTTATTCTCTCTTCCTATTACTATCTCCTCCTACTATCCACCTTTCCACCCCCATTTGCTCCAGTCAACCGGAACTGTTTTGTTCTCCATAAACCTCACAGTTTTCTAATTCTGCAGATTAGCTCTTACTGTCAGCTTCATCTGAAATTTACCTCCACACACAATCTAAATTCTTTTATCCTTGTAGGAGTAGTAGATCTGTAGCAATAGCAATATATTCTAAATCAGCATATGAATGAATCAGAGTAGAGATGTGAAAACTAACTTTAAGTACTACAAAGTCAGCAACAGTATTCAAAATGAGAGTTTACTAGCAAGGGTAGCAGCAATCCCAGTACTATTCAAAGGTATCAGTCATGCAGACCACATGTTTTCAACAGTCCAAGTTCCAACTCAAATGCCATCTCATTTAAAAAATCCTGCCTTGCTCTTTAAGCCTTGTTATTCTTAAATCAATATATCTTATTTACTACAAGATACTTGAAAGCAAAAAGCACCTTATTCAACTTGTAGTCCACGACATTAAGTAAAATGATGCTTGATAAATATTTACATAAATTTATTCTAAGGCTACTGGAAAACAAAAAGGACACTGAGGTTTCCTTTTCTACCTTCAAATTAAAATAATAGGAAAGTCCTTTTAAAGGGTTTCTACTTCTCTCTCAATGAGAATTTGAATTAGCTAAACATCTAGTTTAGAGTTTAAGAATGTAATTATGTGTGATGATATTACATTAAGGGAGGAATAGAAGTTTCTGAGAAAAGTTAAGTCAGAAAATTGAGTGGGAATTGGGCAACTAGCTTACTAACAACTCAAGTCAGAATTTCATAGCATGATTATTTTATTTTATTTTATTTGGGATGCCCAAATCACTACCAGTAAGCATCACATATTATTTGATAGGCAAAATGGGCAACTAGCTTACTAACAACTCAAGTCAGAATTTCATAGCATGATTATTTTATTTTATTTGGGATGCCCAAATCACTACCAGTAAGCATCACATATTATTTGAAAGGCAAAACATTTTATTTGGGATGCCCAAATCACTACCAGTAAGCATCACATATTATTTGATAGGCAAAATGTAAAACAAAATTTCAGATAAGACATTTCAGAAATAAATTGAGTGGGTTATTATGCAATATGAGTAACTTGTCCCTGTTTCTTTCCATTAACCTCAATGAGTTTCTCTAAAAAGAGATAAAAAATGGTCATAACTACTATGTTAGTTATCTTCATGGAATGGCAAAACAGGAACTGGTGAATTTTACTTATGGAGAATGGGTAACAAACTAGCTTAAAGTCACGTAATAACCAGGACATAAGTGTACTTATGCTGAGGCCTATCAGCATTTGATAACTGAACAAAATTATCTGTAAATGAATACATTTAGGATGCTGAAACTTCTTGGTAAATTGAAAAATAACACATTCCCTAGTAAATAAATAACCAGAACCATTATTCACAGAGAAATGGTTAAAAGCTCTATAAACATACTTTTGGCCATCTCAGTCCACGGAAAGGCATTCTTAGTTCAAAAACAGTAATTATCAATGTTACAAAGTCAATTCTCCCAATCCCTTAACAAACATTTACAGAATATTTATAATATGCCGTGGGCTAAGCACTCTGCCAGGTACTGATGATACAAATATGTATAAGAAACACTCTTTGCCCCCAAGGAGTTTAGCCTAGTGGGGAGACAGAACTATAAACATATAATTATAAAACAGCAAGTACAGCATTGAGAGGAATGTACAGGCCATTATGGGACCACAAAGAAAGGACCTCCACCTGGCATGAGCAAGGCTATTGTTCATTCAATAACATCATTGCTATCATTACTGTCATCAAAAGCCTCTGTTATACATAGCCCAAACTGCAGCAGATTCTGCACACAGATTTTAAGCAATAATTAATATAAAAAACTGAAATAAAAAAATTACTGATATCCTTGACAAAGTTTAAGATTTCATATTTTACCAGTAGATAAGGTGACCAAAGAAAGAGGAAAAAAATTTTTTTAATTTAAATATTTAAGTAAAAAAATTTAAAAATTCTATTTCTGATAAGCTATTTATATATATTTGAAGTATCCACTAATAAACCTGATAAATTGCTGCATTGCAGAATAAGGCTTTAAATATTCTGATTAAATTTTCTCTCAATGAAATGATTGTAATGGATTCTGAAATCAGATTTCATATTCATAATTATCTTCTAAAATGTCTACATCTTTAGTGAAAAATAAAACTAGTTCCTACCTGGGGAGGGAAATTTCACCTCATGTAGAGCACAGTCACATTCTCCATGAAGCTTTTGTATAATACATTAAAAGTGTGAAGCTGATGGGTGTACAGATTCTTAATAAGACACAACAGATGGACACAGCTAGTGAAACATGGTTAAGACTGAGGAGAAGAGGCAGTTGATGACAAGCAGAGAAATGTATAATTCTCACTTGCATTTAGGTGTGGAGAACTAATTTAAAAGCTACTTGAGATGTCTGTCTTAGAATTGTAAAACATTTTAAAAAGTTATCTTATACTGATTAAACAAAGCACAGTATTAAAGAATTTACCTTTATTTGAAATAACTCATAATTTGGTTTTTACGTAGATAGAACTATAAACAGGATATAAGTGATGACATCATAAAACTGAGTCAAGAAATAAGTTTAAAAAGCGGGGGGGGGGGGACGGACAGGTAAACAGTACCTATTTTGGCTAAAAAAACCTGATA
>NW_007728801.1:195077-205566 GCF_000696425.1 Galeopterus variegatus | reverse complement strand
AAGAAAAAAAAAAAAAAAAAAGAATAAAAAAAAAAAAAAAAAAAAAAAAAAAAAAAAAAAAAAAAAAAGGAGTAAATGATAAAAAAATAGAAAGAAAAAAAATTTAAAAAGGGGGGGGGGGGGGACGGACAGGTAAACAGTACCTATTTTGGCTAAAAAAACCTGATAATGGCCAAATACTATTTGAATAATAATGACTCAGATCTTGGAGTATTCTATCTTGCAAAGATTAAAAACCTACAGCATAGGAGATCATGTAACAATGAGAAATTTTAACAAGCAAAAGAAATGTATGGCAGAGAAAAGGAAATCAACTACTATAACTCTGACATCTGTGTTTTTTCTTTTTGTTTTTCCATAAGGATTCACCCAATCTTTGGAGCTACTGAAAGTTTTTCCTCCCCTTCAGACATATTTATTTTGTATTGAAAATTAAAATAACACAACAGGAATTCCTTTATGAGGAAATAATAAGATCTATTATGGAGCAGAAAAATATTTACTAACACATACTTTACCATAATCATGTTTTACCTAAACAATTTCTATTTTTGCTTTCCATACAGTCTTTGCTTCGAATTCTTAATAATGGGTCCCCTCTTAATATTGATTAGAATTCTAAAACACACAAATGCCAAAGAATGGCCAATCAATAAAAAGGAATAAAGCAAAGTGAAATTAAAGAGGTGTTCAAACTATACAGAGAACGTGGAACGGAAGGGAAGGAAAGAGATATGAGAAGGGAAAAAGACAACTCACATCACAGATACCTCCCAGCTTGCCCAACAGAAATCCTAAAATTACAGGTGGAACATTTTGGTACTAGCACTGAAACTGGATCAAATCTACGCTTGATATGATTCTTTGGCATAAATATGCATCCTGTGAATATGGCTGCCAACAATTCCTCCTATCTCAGCCACTATTTTCTTTTCTTTTTTTTTTTTTGTCTTTTTCTGTGTCCGGCAACGGATCGCAACCCTCAGTGTCGCCCCCGTACTGGACCGGGGACCGGCAACGGGATTGCAACCCTCGGCGTTGCTCCCGCGCCTCGCTCAGCCAGTGAGTGGGAACCGGTCCGCATGTGGGATCCGAACCCTCGGGCGGGAGCGCCGCCGCGCTTCCCAAGCGGCGCACTATTCAGTGCGCCACCGGGCCGGCCCGTCAGCCACTATTTTCATCAGGAAGTGGAGAGTATCTTTGCCCTCCCTTTGAATCTAGGCTGGCCTTGTGACTTGCTTCAGCAATGCAACAGAAGTGACATTCTGGGGCTTTTGAACCCAGGCTTTAAGAGGACGTGGAGCTCTGCTTTCTCCCTCTTGGGATCCGGCCACTGTGTAAAGAAGCTTAGTTTGGACCACTGAATGATGAGCAACCACAGAAAGAGTGGGAGGCCCCTAACCATTCCACCTTCTCCAGCTGAGGTGCCAGACATGTGGGTGAAGCCATCTTGGACATTCCAGACCCAGTCAAACTCACGGCTTAATAAAGCACATGTCTGATCCTAGCTGACAACATGGGGGAGCAGAAGTGATCAGCTATGCCTTTTCCAAATTGCAAAATTGTTAGAAAATAAAAGGTGGTTGTTGTTTTATGTCAAAAAATAATAATAATAATAAATAAATAAATAAATATGCATCCTGTGGCTACAAGTGACCAGTCCTCACCATTTTAAGTTCTTAGAAAGCTTCTCTCCAAGACAATATGTACACTCATGTCTGTATCCAATCTGATCTCCATCCTGTGAGGAAGACAAGCCTTTTTTAAACCACAATTTTAGGAGCCTCTCTCTGAAGTACTCTTTCATATGAAAATGCCAATTCCCTTTCCCACTCCCCTTCTTGTTGGATCCTCTCTTTTCTTTCTTGTCATTGGAGCAATTACGCTGGTGCAAGGGAAGGGTAGTTGGTACCAGCGCAGAGTATTTCTGAGCTGAGGAAGAAGAATAACAGGCTGCTTTTCTCACTTTGTGGTTCCTGGAATGATTCCATAAATGATAGTATTCAAATTCAAGTCTGAAGTTATTTTTATAATGTATACTGTGATTGAAGAATTTCCAACTAAATTGTCTTTTCATAACCAAGTAACAATGCCTTTTCCCACTACCTCTACTGTTGTTTGGTTTCCCCTTTGTCCTGCTTTTGGGGTGACCCTTCTGGTTGAAGGAAAGGGTAGTTGGTACCAGGGCTGAGGGTCAAGTTACTGAGGCCCTCTACCAGCACTGAGGAGGACAAATGAGAAGCTGCTGTGTCTTCATAGAAACTTTCCTCCCAGGGCATGTGGAAAGATTCAGTATTCATTTGTGAATTTTTTTTGTGTGTGTAGCAGCTGGCTGGTAGGGGGATCCGAACCTTTGACCTTGGTGTTATAACAGTATGCTCTAATCAACTGAGCTAACCGGCTAGCCCAAATGTTTATACTCGAATGCTAGTTCAATCGGGTATACAATTCAACAGAATTCTAGGTTGAACAGCATTTTCCCTCACAACTTAGGAGACACGGCTTTCTGGTATTCAGGGATGTTCAAGCAAACTTTATCAGCAGTCTGATTATCATTTCTTTATAGGGACTTGTTTCTTGTTCCTAGATGGTTCCAGAACCTTCTCTTCTTGTCATTTTGAAATTTTACAATAATGTATTCGAGTGTGGATCTCTTTTTAATCGCTACGCTTGGTATTTGGTAGGCCTTTCCTATCTGAAAATTCACATCCATCAGCCGTGAGAAGTTAACTTTTTCCCTTTCCTTCCATTTGCACTGTTCTCTTTTGGGAACTCCGAATTGTAGTGAGTCCTTTTGGAAGACCTCAGAGGATTCTGACTGTCGTTCTCTAGTCCGTTCACTTCCCACTCTCCTAAATGACTATTTCGTACCTTCTCCTATCTCTCTGTAAGCCTCAAAAATTCTTTTTCCTTTTTTTGTCTTTTTTCGTGACCGGCAACGGATCGCAACCCTCAGTGTCGTGCCCGTACCGGACTGAGACCAGCAATGGGATCGCAACCCTCGGTGTCGCTCCCGCGTCTCGCTCAGCCAGTGAGTGGCCGGTCTGTATGTGGGATCCGAACCCTTGGCGGGAGCGCTGCTGCGCTTCCCAAGCGGCGCACTGTAGCAGTGCGCCACCGGGCCGGCCCCCAAAGACATGTTTTAATGAAAGAGACAAAGAGCTGAAAAACAACATTTCAGCCTATGATAAATATGTGAGCAAGGTGTTAACAGAGCAGGAAAAATTAGCACCCAACTTTGTTCAATCTACTGGGAAATAACTTCTTTTCTAAAGCACTAGACTAATCTATAATTTAGACTTTGAAGTCCTCCAAATCCTCTATAACACAATCTATGTTTTCCGATATTGAAAATATTGCCAGTCCAAATAAAACTTATTCATGCTTCCATGATTTCATATATTCATATTCCCAATATCAGGACTGTTCTTCATCCTCCTACCCACCAGACCTTATTGTCTTTACATACTCAAACTATGTAGCAACATAGTGTAGTGAGGTGCTTCTCACATTTTAGTATCTATAAGGAATCACCTTGGGAAACTTGTTAAAAATGCAGAGCTCTGGATCCTATACCCAGGGTATCTGATTCAGAAGGTCTGGTATGGGACCTAGGAACCTTTTTATATAGTTACCCAATATAATTTCCATGTTTATAGTCTACAAAATATTCATTGAGAAACACTATTGTAATGGTTAAGAGCATGGGTTTTTTCAATCAAGACTCACCAGGGTTTCACTTAATCAAGATTACTCCTACTTATTAACTGTGTTACCAAGAGCATATTTATTCTACCACTTGGGGTCTCCTTTTCCTTATCTATATGAAGATAACAATAACACATCCACCTATGTGAGGTTTAAATGAGACAAGACATTCAAAGTGATTAGCAAAGTACTAGGCTTATGGTAATTATTCAATAAAGGCCATATTACTGTTTTTAGCATTATCAACAATAATTCTAAAATTACCTTTTCTAATCAAGGACATCTAAATCTGCTTGGTTCTGTTTCTCCAGGAACTTATATTAATTAGATGCCCAGTGACATGAATTCAAGTTACCCTCATTCACATCTATATTTTTCATGATTATATATTCATGTCTATATTTTTCATGATAACTTCTTTAAAATTGGAGTGGTGTGTCAAAAGGGAGCCTTAAGATGATATTAATGACATATCATCTATTACCAAAAATTGCAGACTAGGAGATTTGATTGATTTTGGTGCTCTACCAATTTGTCATTCCTTCTACCTCCACCCTCCACATGAGTGTCCTGACTGACTGCAAAGATGTTAAAAAGTCAGGGGGAAGTGGGTCAGGGAGTAATTGGGTAAAGCACACAAAGAATAATTGTGATTTATAGTGATGAACATGCTAATAATATTGATTTGATCAACAAATATCTGTAGCCCATAAATATATATAATCAATTATGTTTCAATTAAAATACAAAAAGAAAAAACAGAGATAAGATCTTAGCAGCATTCATGTATTATATTCAATCACATAAAGTTATATGGGATACAGATTTGTATAAAGAGCAATACAGATTTGTATTGAATCTGTGTTACAGCTAATAATTATTCTTACGTAGCATTTATGTAAAGCTTTTGGAATAGCAAATTACTTCCATTAATATCATCAGCCCATTTGGATCCTGTTGCCAGCTATCCACCAAAGAAAATCATCAGCCTACCAAAAAGAAAACTACAGAACCTACAAAGTCATCCTGGCTGGGATGATATATTTGCCACTGACAAAGCCAAAATCACAATTTATACTGAAGCAAATTAACCAAAATGAAACGACTGCCACGGTGTAGGTATACAATGCATATCTGTTAAACAAATAAGTGAATAAATAAAAGGGATAAATATTACATATACATACATACATATGTTTAAACAATGAATGTACAAACAACAATTACCGTTATGTACATCAACTGTAAGCACATTATTTTATCTTAAAAACACTAAAACTAAAAACAAACAAGTTTCCCATTAGAACTCAGAGCCTACCTAATTCCTACAGATCACTACATTAATAACTCAAATTTAAATTACCTTTAATTTTACTTTAGTGAATTAAAGAACAATCTTCCTTGTGTATATGTGAAATACTTGTATTAAGCATCTCAGCAAAGACTATGTCAATACTATAAATCTAATTTGAAGTCAGAAGTACTCTTAGATAAAAGAGGTTCACTAAAACAGTAAAACTCACTTTTATTTTCATGTATAAAATCAAAGACAGAAAATGCAACTTTTCCTCTATGTTGAAACTCATAATGAAACAGTACTATTTCTAGAAAACTTATGCCTACCAAGACCAGCCATATTATTAGGACTTTCAGTAAACATAAAAGTAGAGCTGACTTTGGTTTAGCTCTATTGAATACTACCTTGCTTCAAAGCCTATTATTTTTATTTCCATTTACTTCATATAACTTTATAAAAAGCATTTTCCTTATTTTAAACATAGAGTAACTTGGGGAAAACAAGCAACACAGTCAATTCAAAGAATTTATATTTTACTGTTTGAATTCCTACAGGTATGAATAGAAAAAATGGAAGAGGTTAAGAATGACTGTTTAAGATGATCAACAAAATGATTATAATATTTTTAGACGCTGATGCCTAGCTTTAACTTTCCCCAAACTAATAATTATGCCAAAGATCTTATAACTCTACTAGACCATCATATCATTACAAATTCTGCAATGGATACACAATAAATATTTTTAAAATGGGGCTGGTCAGTTAGCCCAGTTGGTTAGACTACAGTGTTGTAACACCAATGTCAAGGGTTTGGATCCCTGTACCAGCCAGCCAGGAAAAAGAAAAGGAAAAATGAGAAAAGAAAATACATAAAAATAAAAACCCAAAAATTTAGCTATTTAGCATATTTCTGCAAGGCATGTAGATCTACTAACCCAATGTTTTATGGGGAAAAGATCTACACAATCACAATCAAACAATAAAGTTTTGAGAACAAATAAACCGTTTTTCTAGTTAATGCTGAGAAGATACTATTATATTTGCATATAACTCAAATTTGTGTTTATTAGTAAGCTGCTGAACTACATTTCCTTGCCTCTCTTTATCCCCTAAATCAGCTCCAGCATGTACAAACACTTACGAGTGCTCCTAGGACAATTAAAATTTTTATTATGAAAGAGCTGTTCTGGAGAAAAGATCTGGTTAGCCATGAGAAAGTCATGTTGAAAAAAGCACTAGCAACATCTTCCTTCCGCATTCCCATCCCCACCATGACACCCCACTACCACCTGTCCCTTCACAAAAACTCCGAATTAGCACAAACAAAAGTATGGCTACAGACCTATATCTGAACTGTACATTATCCTTTTAGAAAATATGCTCACACACTGTCTCACTTCATCTTCATGAACAAATGAATGTTCACTCCTTGTTAGGTTACCTCAGTAAGCAAGCATTATTAGCCTCATGTAGATGATATAACTACCTAAGCACATAATATAGGTAGGATAATTACAGGGGTCTCCTGATATCCAGTTGAGTGACTTTTCCACTATAGTACTATAAACTTCAAGTATTCAAATATCTTCAGTTGATTACCTTCATTTGTAGATAAGAAGTTACCTGGTCTAGGGAAAATAATGTACTATGTACTTGCAATAACAACGTATCATTTTAGAACAGAATGGTCACCAACTAATAACTTCAAGTATTCAAATATCTTCAGTTGATTACCTTCATTTGTAGATAAGAAGTTACCTGGGCTAGGGAAAATAATGTACTATGTACTTGCAATAACAACGTATCATTTTAGAACAGAATGGTCACCAACTAAAGTGTATAGTGTTTGATTAGCAGATTCAAAGTCAGAGTATAGACAGATACATGGAATATGTGCAAGGATCAACAAAATGCTGTACTCACAGATGGAGAGACAAATGCGCAGAAAAGAGAATAAAACTATATAACACTAGTCTAACCAGCTACGGTATGCTGAAATATAATAGGCGCTAGAACACTGAAACTGACAAGCTACATAACATATCAATTATAAAATATGTGTAGCCTGACAGAATTTAGGAAAGAGTAAAAATTATTCATTTTGCTGACTAACAATTCAAGAACATACTGACTGGGAAACCATAATTGGTAAAGAGACATACATTCCAGCAATAAGACACACTTGCCATAGTCTCTTATCTTTTTGGACTTTGTCCAAAAGATCTACACTCTAAAATGTCTCTGAACTGTGGAGATGTCTCATGTTTCTCCAAGTGAAAATACACTTATTTTTTCCAACAGTACAAGCAGTGCATGCTCACTGTGGAAAAAAATTCAAACACAAAAACACACAAAGTACAAATGAAAGCCCCCATAAACCCACCCCTCAGACACAACCATGGTACTCAGCTTGATTCATATTTTCTAAACTTTTCCCTATGTCTATGGAAATATAAATGTATAATGAAATACAAATGTTTTATGTACAAATATATTTACTATATATAAATGTTATAGCAATATATACCATATGCTATGGTCTAAATGTTTGTGTCCCCCCAAAATTCATATGTTGAAACCTAATCCACAATGTGAGAGTACTATAAAGTAGGGTCTTTGGGAGATGATTAAGTCAAGAGGGTATTGTTCAAGGATCAGTGCTCATATAAAAAAGACCTGGAGAGCTAGCTTGCCCCTCCTACCATGGGAGGACACAATGAGAAGGTGAAACTTTCCCCACTCTCCCTTCCTAATCACAACTTCTCCCCTCCCCCACAGGTAACCCCATCCTGACTTTTATGGTAATTGCTTCTTTGATTTTCATTTTTTTTAAAAACAATTTTACTATCTAAGTATGTAGTCCCAAACAACACAGCTTAATTTTTACATTTTTTTGATTTTATATAAATAGAATGTGTTCTTCATATTGAGTGTAGTACATTGGTTTTTATTGCTGTATATATCCTGCTGTATGATTATACTGCAATGTATTTATCCATTTACTAAAATGTATTTATCCATTCTACTGTCAGTGGACATTTTTGCATTTTCAGTTTTGAACTATTAAAAAACAATGCTGCTATGAATGTTCTTTCAGGTGCATCCTGGTTTATATGTACATGAAATACAGTGAAATTGCTGGGTCACATGGTATGTCTGTTTTTCACTTTAATTAATAATTTACACACTACTGGTGAGCAGTATATGAGAGTTCCTGCTGTTCCATATCCATGTATTATCTTCACAGCACTTGTTGCTACCTGAAATTTTCTTGTTTACATTTACTTGTTTAATGTGCATCTTCCACCAGTCTAGATTGTTACCTCCATAAGAGCTGGGCCTGTGCCTGATTTGTCCCCTGCTCTAATATTCTTTGCACCTAGTACAGTGACTGGAACAGTGCTTGACACACAGCAGGGGTTGAACAAATATTTGTTGAATTACTAAATGAATAAATGAAATCCCAGCCCATTAGTCACTTCAGCCAGCGGTGCAGCAGAAGGACAAGTGGCCTTACTCAGTGACTCAAAAAATATTTAAATGTTATGTAATAAAACACAGATACATAGAAACTTATATAACAGATCCCAACTATGGAAAACTATGTATACACATGAAGAATAAAAATGGGAAGAAAAAAACCCCAAAACTTGTCCTTGAACAAAAAAGTTCTCCTCTTTTCTCCCTGCCTTCACACCTACTTTTCATATATTTTCCAACATTTCTATGATATCTCTCTTAGATTTTCTTCAATGCTTTTAATTCTTTTTCTTTCTTTTTTTTTTTTTTTTTCCCCTTTTTGTCTTTTTTCGTGACCGGTAACAGGATCGCAACCCTCGGTGTTGCGCCTGTACTGCGGCTGGCAACGGGATCGCAACCCTCGGTGTCGCGCCCGCACTGTGCTCAACCAGTGAGCAGACCGGTCTCTATATGGGATCCGAACCCTCGGCGGGAGCGCCGCCGCACTCCCAAGCGCCGCACTCTACTGAGTGCGCCACCGGGCCGGCCCCAACATTTCTTTAATAAATATATTACTTGAAGGCTGGCTGGTTAGTTCAGTTGGTAAGAGTGCAGCTTTATAACACCAAGGTCATGGGTGTAGATCCCCATACTGGACAGCTGCCCTCCACCCCCCCAATATATATATATGTATATATATATATTACTTTTGTGAAGGAAAAAGTAAACTCAAAAATATATAATAGCAATGAAAAAGAATAAACTGCCTATACTTGTAATAACATGAATGAATCTCATAATGTTCAGTGAAAGGAGATACAAAAGAGTATTATTCCATTTATCTGAAATTCAAAAACAGACAAAGTAATTTATGGTGACAGAGGTAAGGCTAATGGTTACCCTTGCGGGGATACTGACTGGAAGAGAACATGAGGGAGCTTTCTAAAATGATGTGACAGAAATAGTATATATCTTATTCTAAGAGATCACTAGATACATATGTAGAAAAGAGGATACATATGTAGAAAATTCATCAAGCTATCAACTTAAGATCTCTTTATTGTACTTTACTGTACATAAGTTACACTTCAATTCAAAAAAAGGAAAATATATAAATAAGAAATGAATGGATCAGAATAGAAAATGAAAATGAATTTTATGGGTTTCTAATTTTTGTAACCATGCTATTTATATTGCAATTAAAATAAATAATAAGAGACACAGAAAACTTTTAAGTGTTAGTTAAGAAAGTTGTGTTAGATTTGTAAATCAAATTCCTCATACATACAATGTAAAAGCCAAACCTCATGATAGTTTGAGTCTTTTACTTTACCTCTTGTTCAGATTTCTTCATATTTTGCAGCATGAGACACACTGCATATTTAGAATATAAGTTTAGAAATAAACCAACAGGTGAATACATAGCTGAGCTTTTCTCATTACAAGCAAATTTAAGTTTTCTAAAATCAATGATGATAATAAAGCTTAAGCAGTAGAAATGTTAAGAGCAGTCACTAAAAAAACAAGATAGATGCCTTGTGGCCATAGGCTAGAAAAAAATGTTCCCTTTTCTTAGCTTCTTTTGGGAAAATAAGGATTCTTCTGTATTTGTTTGACACTGTGGCAGACATTAAATATTTTGTCTTAGTATAATGCCAAGGGAAGTACTGAAAAATATTATTTATTCATATATTTGTAATGACTATCTGACTACATTTTTTTGTGTGTGTGTGTGTCTTTTTCCGTGTCCGGCAATGGATCGCAACCCTCAGTGTTGCCCCCGTACCGGACCGGGGACCGGCAACGGGATTGCAACCCTCGGCGTTGCCCCCGCGCCTCGCTCAGCCAGTGAGCGGGAACCGGTCTGTATGTGGGATCCGAACCCTCGGGCGGGAGCGCCGCCGCGCTTCCCAAGCGGCGCACTTATCCAGTGCGCCACCGGGCCGGCCCCGCAAGTACCTTTCTCTATGTTCCTCAAGTAACTAACTCCTCGTTTTCCTGCAAAACCTTCCCCAGGAAGCCTTT